>NC_056731.1:517946556-518181556 GCF_019279795.1 Protopterus annectens
GCAGTACAGTCAAGTGATATGTCATGGTTGGGGGAACCCCTTGGGCAGGTGCAGTAAGTAGCTGGGATCCCTCATGCAATCCAACAGCCCTACACGTGACAATAGTTTCACCAATGTTGGCAAGGACATCCACAAACCCACCATGTCAGCTGGGAACTACCACCCGGTAGCCAGATGACCGTGATTTGCAGGGACATGGAATATACCATCAATGAACCCATGGCCAATGTCACTGGTTATCTCAACACACGGGACCCTGCCAATGTTGGACTTGTCAAAGGCAGAGTATACAACTTGAACCCCGTATACCACCTCAACCCAATCATAACAGGTGTAGATGAGAGTTAGGAGGTGCACAATGCCTCTGTACATCATAGCAGGTTTTTGTACAGCATCCCGCTTGTAGGAATGTATGTAGTTGTTACGGGATCTACCTCCATTCACAGGATATGTTTCCACTAGGACTGCTTGGCATATGCTGACATACCACAGGCGCCATCCCGTTAGCATACAGTCCTTCACAGGTCATAGATGTGTCAATGCCCTCCTCCACACTGTTGAGGTGTGCAGCACTATTGGGATTGGTATAACTCACTGGGTGTGGCTGTTGTGGACAAAACTGCCATAATTGTAGTTACTATTGCATCTATCCCCCCACATAGCTGTCTGTAATACTGTACAGTGTATGTAATCAGGTTGTTAGTTGTTGTCTACACCATTCACAGTAGTTGAGTGCCTCACACCTTCCTAAGGGTAGGGCTATGCCAAGGCGATTGGCACACACCTGGTACTTAGGTGAGGATCACAGTGGAGTGGGGAGAGGGACATACACCCTGCTGTTAGCATGTTTAATGCCATCCACATTGCAGACCGCATATATACCACTGTGTGATTGTGCCTATGCTGTCTTGGTGGGATTACATGTGCAACAGATGTGTTACCTGCATGAGGACATCCCTCCATGTGTACAGTCCTGTACCTGTACTGCATCCTAACCAAAGGCACTGTGTGTTGTACCCAGCCATGGCATGTGTACCACCCACTACACTCACTGATATCCACTGTAGAAGGCCTGCTGACACCACTACACCCATCAGCCATGTGGCACATGGAAAAGCACAACACAATCTGAACAGATACTGGTGACAACAATACAACATTGTTAATTAAAGCTAGGATGCATCATGGCTCACAGCTACACAGGTACTATTCTGTCCTCCTGCCCGGATGCCTCTCCTCTTCTAAAGGAACCCCCCCACTAAATAACACCGTGTGGCTCCCAAGTTCCTGCGGCGACCCTGATAGAACCTTACAACGGTGCGAATGCACATACCATAAACATCCCATCTACTTTTACTGTAAAGGACACTAGGGAACCCCCCCCACTAAATAACACCGCGTGGCTCCCAAGTTCCTGCGGCGACCCTGATAGAACCTTACAACGGTGCGAATGCACATACCATAAACGTCCCATCTACTTTTACTTTAAAGTCACTAGGGAACCCCCCCCCCACTAAATAACACCGCGTGGCTCCCAAGTTCCTGCGGCGACCCTGATAGAACCTTACAACGGTGCGAATGCACATACCATAAACGTCCCATCTACTTTTACTGTAAAGGACACTAGGGAACCCCCCCCCACTAAATAACACCGCGTGGCTCCCAAGTTCCTGCGGCGACCCTGATAGAACCTTACAATGGTGCGAATGCACATACCATAAACGTCCCATCTACTTTTACTGTAAAGGACACTAGGGTAAAGGATATACCCATATTTTAAGCATACCTAACTAGGATAGCGTTTTCAGGCAGGAAAACAAATAGTACCTTAAAAACTTACTGGCAAACAAACACTAGGCTGCCATTACTTCCAGGTCCTTGCATCTTAAAAGGTGCTATTCAACACCAGACCTACATACCCACAACTGGCTGCCTCTAAGGCCTTGTAAACTCCTGGCAGGTATAATCCCTGCTCCGCTTCACCCTCGCTTCGCTTGGGCTCGCTCCGCGCCCCACCCTGCCCCCATATCCCACCCGCCCCAACTACCTCTAAATTTATAGCTATATCTAGCCCATCCCACCCTTTCTCCCTCCCAATCACAGCTGTCCTCCTATTTACAACTCCTCCTCCCACACTCTTAGCCAACTCTCTAAATTTAGTAACCCCTCCTTATCTTCCCATCCCACAAGCTACCTCTCTCTCATTGTCATGATTAAAAGCATGTATTCCATCATCCCTTTACTAACTCTACTTCTTCTCTTCCCTTACCTTTTATCAAAATATGAACACCAAACACTCTTAGGAATTCCCTTTCCTAAGGCCCACACCACCACACACACACTTTTTTCTCATAACACAATAGTACCCTCTCTCCACCCTGCAAAAACACTAGGTCTCAATAAAATTCATCTGACCCTTCACTACCCTAACTCATCCAAAAATAAATTTAACCTCAAATTACTATGCAAACTCCAGAGATTCCTGGAGCACCTTAAACAATGTATAACCCAACACGGTGACATTCACCCGAATCCAGGCCCTGACACCAATCGAGACTCTGTCACTTCAAAATTACCCCAAACTCCTACTAACTCCCTCTTCATCTTTCACCTCAACCTAAGAAGCATTAACAACAAAATACATAGCTTACATGCCATGATAGCCACACATTCCCCAGACATCGTGTGCCTATCAGAAACATGGCTCAAACCTGCCACTAAGGATGAAGAAATTCTTCCACCCGGCTATAATATCCTAAGGATGGATCGAACAACCAAAAGGGGTGGGGGTACAGCTGTAATGTTTAAGAACAGATTGAACATCAGTATGAACCCATTACATCCTCCCCAGGTCTCTAACATAGAACTTATTGCACTAAAGATTTGCCTTAATACCCAAAAATGTATCAATCTAGTGGTTCTCTATATTCCGCCAGGGAAGAACCTTGATAACCTAGAGCAAACTTTAAGTTGGTTAGCCACCAATTACCCTCATGAAACTATAGTACTAGGGGACTTCAATATTGACTGGTCCCAATGCTCAGATAAGTCAAATCCACATCCAATCAATCTACATGGCTTCTCCCAAAATATTACATCCCCAACTAGAATTGGTAATATTCAGCAAAAAGAGAGCACGATTGACTGGATTCTCACCAATAAAGATCCGAATAACTATACCACTGGTACCCTCCCCAACGACCTTAGCGACCACCTTATCACTTACATTTTAAAACACAAATTTTCTTGTACCAACCCACCCTTATACAAACTTGTTAGAAATCGGAAAAAGTTCAATCCAGAACTATTCCTTGAGGAACTGAAATCCTGCAATTGGTCTATCCTAAATACTCTACCCCTAGCCGAGAGTGTGTCACACTTCAATGACACATTCCTAAACATTCTCGACTCTCATGCCCCAAATCGACTAATTAGAACCAAAGTACGCATAGCTCCCTGGCTAACACGAGAAACCAAAACAGAAATTAAGCTCTGTGACCAGGCTTGGCACAAATGGAGAGCAACCAAATCTCCCCATGACCGCATTAAATTTCAGCAGCTTAGAAACTCCACAAAATCCAACATAACTCGAGATAAGAAACAATATTTCTGTCACCTCCAGGACAAACATCAGACTAACCCAAAAAAGTTCTGGGCTGGTTTTAATAACCTCCTCCATCCTGGGAAATCTACTACCCCAACCCCGGAGAAACTCACTGGTCAAGCACCAGATGTAGTAGCCAACACGTTTAACACTTTTTTTACTGAGACCATCCAGTCCCTAGCCAATCATCTACCTACTTCTCCCCCCTCCTTAACTCTTCCTGCTGACACACCTCCTCTTTCCTTTAACTTACAACCAGTATCTACCTCCTATATTCATACCCTATTAAAAAAACTGAAACCGTCCACCCTAGCGGCCGATCACCTCCCAGCGGAATACCTACAATTAGCGTCTGATGTCATAGCCTATCCCATATCAATCCTGATTAATAGATCTATAACTGAGGCCTCCATCCCCCCCATTTGGAAAATTGCATACATCATTCCACTTCATAAAGGTGGCTCCTCCACAGAAACATCTAACTATAGACCCATCGCAATATTGTCTCCAATAGCTAAAATCATGGAACGGTGTGTTCACAAACAACTCCTACACTACCTTACCATCAATAATCTGCTGTCTATTACCCAGCATGGCTTCTGCCCACATCACAGTACAACCACTGCCCTCCTCTCCTTTGTTGACACAATCAATAGCAACCGCAACAAAAAACAAACATCTGCTCTCTTTCTTGACCTATCGAAAGCTTTCGATATGGTTAACCATCAGCTATTACTACACACACTACAAACCCTATATCTTGACAACCTAGCCCTAAGCTGGTTTAAGGACTACCTCACTGACAGGCAACAAGCAGTCCAATGGCAAAATAGTCTATCTCACCTGCTATCAAACAACATTGGTGTTCCACAGGGCTCCATACTTGGTCCCCTCCTATTCTCTGTTTTCATAAATGATCTTCACACAGTCATCCCCAGAGCCACCTGCATTCAATATGCAGATGACTCTACCCTGATCTGCTCTGACCCGTCTCTCCAGAATCTCCAAGCAGCCACCCAACAATGTTTTGCCAAAGTTGAAAATGGTTCTCCGACCGGAAACTTATACTCAACCCGACTAAAACCAAGTTACTTCTATTTTTCCCCACGTCTACCATTCCCCTAGCACAAGAACACCCACTAGATAATCCCAGGACCTTTTTTGTGGAATCCTTAAATGGCACCATAATTGAGCCTGTCTCCTACACCAAACTATTAGGTGTCACCATTGACCACAAGCTTAAATTCAACATGCACATTGCCCAAACCATTAAGTCAGTTAACAAGAAACTAGGCTCTATGTATAGAATCAAGAACTTTCTTACTCCTCATGCTAAATTAACCATTGCTCGTACCCACCTCCTTTCCACCCTACTATATGCCTCACTGATGCTTTCATTCCTCAACAAACGCGAGCTCAATAACCTCTCTACTACCTACCATCATATTGCAAGATTCGTAACCGGTACACCCTATCGTACACACCATTGCCTCAACCTCAAGAAACTTGGCTGGTTGGAATTGCCCTATATTCTTAAATTAAACCAACTCTCCAAAGCATTCAAAATAATTAATCATCCAGAGAACACCCCCTCACTGAGCAAAATCCTGACCCCCTACACCAACTTAAGTAGCCTACGATCTGCAAACAGTATTCAGGTACTAACCATCAAATCTAATAACATAGCTGGTGATGCCCTTTATGCTAATTCCATTGGAAAGCAATGGAATTCCCTTCCCAACAACCTCAGGCTTATGACTTCACTCAACCTATTCAAAACTAATCTCAGAGAATCACTTAAGTCTCACTGGTTATGCCCATGTACTAACCCAGATTAATTCCTATAGGTCTCTCAGTTCCTAAATCTCTTCTTCCTCTCAAGTTCCTTCTAGTATTTTACTATCTCCACATGTATCCAAGTCATATGACCAACCCAACAAATGTTTCCCAAACTATCAGCATGTATATTTAGATATTGTATTGTTTCATTTTTATAATAATGTAATTTCTTATATCTAATTGTAGTGTGATACTTCTGTTAATTGTGGGAGCTTTTCTCCCCGGGCCTCTACTGAAAAAGGACATGTATCCAGCTAGACTAGCCCGGTCAACAAATGTAAATAAAATAAATAAAATAATAAAATAAATACACCTTTCAAGATATTAGCATTTCACTTTCCTGCTGACATGTTACACATCATTCCATTGCTACAGTGTTGTACAGTCACACTGTGCATCAGAACCATGTTAGCCTGTCCCTGCATCGATGTTACGGATGTCAGGCAGTGGCACAGGTATCATCATATGTACAGCGTGTGTTGTTGCTTTGCCAGAGGCCTAGGCTGAGCCATACAGTTGACAACATGTGTGTGTGTGTGTGTGTGTGTGTGTGTGTGTGTGTGTGTGTGTGTGTGTGTGTGTGTGTGTGTGTGTGTGTGTGAGGGGGCTGAGTATTGTTATAGGCCACTGATGATGTGTGTGCAGGTATGTGGTTGCCCTAGGTTCGTTGTTTATGTGTGTGTGTCTACATGCACACAGTTCCTCCATGTGGCTGCCCTATACAGGGAATTGTGGTACAGCTGCAGACTGTAACAGGCAGGGTTTTCAGATCACCTTCTCTGGCCACAGACATGGGACCTGTGACTGGCAGGGGTGCTACAGGCAGTATCAGGTACAGAGCCAGACTGAGTACTGTTCTCCGAGTTTGACAGTGATCCACTGGATCCAGGTCCCTCCTGGGACTGGCCAGGGCCATGTGCACGTGGTCTGCTCTGATGGGTTTTGAAAAGCCCCCCCACAGTGCTGGGGCTGGTACTGCCACTACAGGAACGGCTGTGACTGTTTGGATATCCACAGTGACCTCCAGCTGCTGGTGTTGCTGGCATATGTCCACGTGGCTGTCGCAACTGTTCTGCCCTGTCCTGACGCATGGACATGACATTTTGGATGAGTTTCAATGTCTCACCCCACCGTCTATCCATGACCTCAGTGTAATTACGCATGGCACCCGCATGGTCATGGATGCTGTCAGTTACAGAGGTGTGATGAGCCCGCTGCACCCTTAGACCCTGCCTGGTGTACCGTTCCATTCATGCCTGTGCCTCCATGACAGTCTGGAACATGTGTGTGGTTGAAATAGGGGTTGCATGTCTGCCAGGTGCATGATGTCCAGCAGTGCCCCTATGAGCAACCCTGCACATCTGCCTATGTGATACCCCACCAGACATATGGCTATGGCTACTGTGTCCTGACACACATGCCATAGATACCACACTGTTCTGGCCCATTCCATCCGTAGGTTGTCCCTCAGCTAGGGCCAAAGGTGATGAGGTGTGTAGCAGTGGTGTGACTGTGTGTGTGGATGGTGTGGATACATGTGGGTTGTCAATTGGTGGCCCAGCTGCAGCCCCTGATGATCCTTCCTGTGCCTCAACACACCTATCTTCATGGTCACTGTCTGTATCAGTGACATCAGATTCCCTGAGGGGGGGACCCAGCCCCACCTCGCCACCTGTGAGGAGAAAACAGGGAACAGACTGTAAGACCTGTACAACACTGGTAAACAGTAAATACACACACACACACACACACACACACATATACACGTGTGCAGACATGGCCACACACACATACACACATGCAGTCGACATACATGGCAACCCATACACTACACTAGACAGCATCTACAGACAGCTCCTGCAACTCCATAACACACACAGTAGCAGGCGATGGTGCAGTACAGTTTTAGACACATACCTGTGAATACACACATGTCAGTATACATGACATGTGGGGCTGAACAGCATACAGTGCAACTGTAGTCAGTCCCCATTACCAACATTATACATGGCTGTGATACATGGCTTCTATTTGTAAGTGATGGCCTCCCCCTTGAACCCACTGCATCTATGTCAACAGCATTGCTGTGCATCCGTTCAGCACCCTGGCATGTACTGTGCACCATACCTCATGGGTGTGCACATCATTGCAGGATGTGTCTCTGTGTTTCAGGTGTGTGTCCATTGCTGCTCACAGCCTCTGTGTGTTCCTGGATCATGTGTGGACATGTGTTTAGTGACTGCTTGATGTGTATTCACATAAGTCATCATCGGTGGTGCATATATGAGTGGTAGATTACCATAAGACCAACTACACAGATATTGTATTGTACCTATGGTGAGTGTAGAGACCATTATTGACCATGATTGGGCCCTGGCTGATGTTGCCTGTGGTACATAGAGGTTCATAGGTGAGCACTGTTCTATTAGTCATGGGGTCTACATATGCCTAGCAACAGGGATTCCCTGCCATACACCACCTACTAATGTTATTCCCCTGTAGCCCTGTCAGGCTGTGGCACACACATGCTACCCAGGGTGTATTCCCCATTCCCCATCCAATTGGCAAGTGTTTCTGTCAAGAGCGCCAATGAGTAGCATTGCCTGACATGTATGGGTAGTCCATTCCAGAGTGTGGTGATTCCCCAGGACAGGACCCTATCCCTCCAGTATGTTCTGTGTAAGGTGTTGATTAGGTTTAGGACCCTGGAGCATGTGTTAGCAGAGGGAGTGGGATGTCGTTATATGTAGCATGTTCAACTGCTCTGTGCATGACATAGATGTGTATGTTGGGCAGATGTCAGCTGTGCCTGGGCAATGTGCACTGGAGTGTAGCCACATTTGTCTGAGATGGACTGTGTATTGCATGTGTTTGAGGCTGGTAATCCCATTAGTGAGGTGTGTGCTGTGTCAGTGCACATGTACAGCATGCATTATGGGTAGGTGTGTTAGATGTGTACATGGCCTATACCTTAGCTATGACATGCACAGTGAATTGCCAAGCATAACCTTAAACCATACTTACCAACATCCAACCACTGCCTTGCTGGTATCCCAGAGGTACCTACAATGACATGGGATAAAGTTGATGTCAGTGGCCACAGCTGTGGCATTGCTACAGAGTGGCTGCAATATTACAGTACAACAGCTGAATGCCACAGTACTACAGTTTATGCATTACTGCTTATTGGTACTAGATAGCAACATACCCCACATCTCACACATGCATGGTCTACCAGTACAGAGGCATACAATACAGTAGTCTAATGATATGCCCTGGAACCTTACTTGCATGCTCAATGTGTGGTGTGTGAGTCGCACTCACCTCCATGACCATATAGGTCTGGAGCTCTTGCGAGCAAGCAGATGCTACCAGGCTGATGAGCAGCTCCTCCAATCTGGTGAGGGGGGAATAGATGTTATGTCCCCCCCTGTTGTGAGGTGGTCACCCCGCATGGCAGCAGCACAACACTGTACTTGCCGGAGCAGGTCACTACAACATAATGTTCACACTACGCTACTGGTATGTGTCTGGTATGTGTACCATTGGGCCATATACTGCATTGTACAACACCTTCTGCTATGTGGTTATAGACATGCTCCCTGTGGGGACACTAGAGTTCCAGGGCTGTTACAGGGTATTTCACCTGCATGCCATTGTCACTGCCACTATGTTTCCACATAAGCATGTTGTAGGCCTGCTATGTGATTGCTACACATCTGCCATTCTGTAGTATTGGAGATATCTATGCATGCTGTTGGACATGTTCTAGGGTTGTGAGGACTGTTACAGCCCACATATGTTCCATGACAGTTACACACCAGTATGTGTAGAGGTTATTTGCCAGCAGGAACACCACTCCAACCTAATGTGCACATGTTACCAGTCCACATCACATCCATGGCCCACCATGGAACCTCATTTTTGACTGTTTCATCACTACCTTCATGTGGAACCACCTCAGGGGATGGTGTGTCCCCCATGGAGCACACATAGACATGTGCCTGTCACCCAAGTAGGTTGCGGGTATTAAGCATAGGGAGGTCCACAGTGACATGGGGTATGTGCTACATCACCTGGAGGCATGCAGTACACATACACAAAGTTTGACATGCATGTCCCTCCTGCCCAGCACACAGCCCAGCCACCTTTATATCCATGTAGATGCTGTTGTGACTGTCCACGGGTGGCCACCATGTTCCCTTTGCTCCCATGTAGGGGCTCAATGGCCTCCACATTCCAAATGTGACTATCTGTCCACAGAGTTTAACCACCACATGTGTCATATACCAGCCCTGTATGCTGTCTGGTTTGTCACCCAACCAGACCTACATACCAATATGTGCCTAATACACTTCACCAACATATATACCTCACCATCCCATACAATTGCAATGTGTTCCCAACATGGGTTATGCACCTCACTCCACACTCCATCTTGCAGCCATGTACTGGTGTGTAGGTATGTTGTGTATTGATGTGTGATGTTCTCCCACACGTCATGGCAGGGAAAATGTATTGCCATGTATATATATATTTATATTTACACACAAATATATATATATATATGGCTATATATATATATATATATATATATATATATATATATATATCTGTATATATATATATATATATATATATATATATATATATATATATATATATCTATAGTGACATACACACACACATATATCAGTATATATATATATATATATGTGTGTGTGTATATATATATATATATATATATATATATATATATATATATATATATATACATATATGTGTAGATCCCATTTTGCGTTGTTTATATACTTATATAAATATATAACTGTCTGCAGTTCTATACACATACACAGCTGTGAATATGTATCACACATATATGAATCTGTATGTGGGGTGTGTACGGACATCTGGACCACACTCATTTACCCTCTTTACTTCACAGCTGAACTGTTCTGCCTTGCTGTAACACAGACAGGTGTCACATGTGAACACAGACTAACATTATGGGGGTATATATGGTGACAAACTTTAGATAAGCATATTATACTGCTATGGCAGTGTGGGCATGCTATGCTACACTCTAAGACGACTGCCCTGCAGGTGGTGTGGTCTCTCATCCATGTGTCTATCATGGCGGTATTAATACCCCTATCAGCCATTGGCCACAGTAATTTACAGAACACAGATATCATGGGTCACATCCTTGCCATTCACTGCTGGTCTGCACATTTGACAGGTATGTCTCACTGCTCACAGGGACTAATACTACTGTCCAGTGCAGTTGTTGAGCACAACATCATTACAGGAACATGTACTGATGGCACATATACATCCTTTCACAGTATACATCCTATTAATCTATGCCATATACTACATGCCAGTAAATGCATATCTGTTTCACATACCTGTTATGTTGTTTCCACTGTAACACAACCTTGAGCATTGTGAACCTTCTTGATGTTTTCTCTCTCTCTCTCTCTCTCTCTCTCTCTCTCTCTCTCTCTCTCTCAGTCTCTCCAGTAGAGTGATTGAGCTTGTTTGAATAGATTGCAGCATGCTTTTGTTGGTATTGCACATGATCAGGTGGTGGCCTCTGCACCTATCAGTGTCCACCAGTTGCTAATTGCATGCAGTCGGCTGTGTAGTACTTCAGATAACCACTGTCATGGCTACCCTGTACTATAAATTGCTGCCTTCTAAGGGTGTTGTCCCTTCACCTTTACAGTATGGAAGACATCCTTCCTGTGTGTGGACATCAGTGTTACAGACAGCATGTAGCAATACCTCTTACAGCAGAACCTGCAGACACAGGCCATATCCACATTTGGGTAAGGTTCCATACCTACAGACAGTGTGAATAGTGTTGTTGTGTGCAATGTATCTTGCTGTTTTTACAAGGTTTCTGTGTATATGGTACTATTTCATGGAATGTTGTCTGTCTGCATAGCTCTCAACTGTGGGCCTATCCATATGATACCAAGGTGACTGGCTGTTAGGTTTTGTCTGTGCACCACACAGGTATTGTCACACATATATTTGTGACATTCTGTCTGTTGAGTGCTATCAATACATGGCTACATCCATTCAAATTTCAATGTCGTATCCCTGCATACGGGTATGCTGCATCAAATCCTGTAACACTAGTAATTTCCAGGGTGTGTAACAGCAATAATGCAAATATGGCCCTATGTTCCTGCCCCTGTCCTCCACATTTATGACAGTCTTTGTTCCACTAGCATTACTGCTATCATCCCAGTCATGTCATGGACTCCCACACCAACCATTGGGCCATATCCATATATATGGGGGCAACAGCTGATGAATGCATTTGTGCCCTTGTACATTCCTTAGGTAAGTGTGTAGTACAGTGTTCCTTGCCCTTGTACAGCCTTTTATGGAGGGGGGAGTTCTATGCCATTAACTTAGGCTATGGCACCTTTCCAGTGATATAACTGTTAAGACGAGGGTCATTCAGTGTGATAGTGAGGTGTTAGTATAAGCAATGATATATACAAGATACTGTGACATTAACACAAGTGCTATCTTTCTCTCTAGGGCTTGATTACAGGGTGCAATTGGAGTCTGCTGAACTACATATGTAATTATTAATTGTTACGCATCCTGAAGGCAAATCCTGTTCCTACTGTTGTACTAATTGAAGGCCTTGGCCTAGACAGCATAGTATGGTATATATAATCATTGCTTGCATCTACTGTTTTGTGTGGGCCTTACACTCATGACTGATTACATATTTCAAACCTTATGTGGTGTCAGTACTGGCATACATTATTGTATAGTACAGGAACACAGGTTATCTATGTATGCATACCTGTGTGTCGTGTCATGACCTTTGATTTGTGGGTGGGTATATGTTTAATGTCAGTATTCTCATTTCTGGGAATGGTTGACACACTACACATTTCACAGGTGCCAGTTGAGGGGCTTGGGCTGAGGGATATACTTTGCACCCAGTACTTCCACACTACTTCTACATATGTATGGCTACTGATACATTTAGTGTGTGTGTATATATGTGTATGTAACTATATATATCTCATATGACTATATATGTATCTATAGATATATTTATCTGTATATATATATATATATATATATATATATATATATATATATATATATTACGTATATATATATATATATATATATATATATATATATATATATATATATATATATGAACATATGTATGTATCTATATACAAGTGCTGTTTTATGATTATTTGTGAGTCATACATTCATATATATATATATATATATATATATATATATATATATATATATATATATATCTACATGTAGCTGTTTATCTGTCTACATTTACAGATATATCTGTCCATATGTCCATGCATGTTCGGCTCATATTTTGGCCTGTTCTTCATTCACTTGGCAATTGTCATGGATGATCGCAGCATTGAAGTCAGTAAGTAGTGGCAACACTTTTGTGTTTCAGACTTCATCTCCTTCTACATATATGTTCAAATACATATAACTGTGTATCTAGCAACAATTTGAGTGTAACAGAGCATTAGTTGACATATATTCCTATTTGTACCCACAGTGTGGCATACTTTGTCCAGACTTCTTGCATTAACAGGTTATGGGGGGGGGTCATAATAATACATTACCTGTACTGTTGATTGATTGTGCTACAGGGTATGTTTGTACAAACTTCAGGTTATGCATGTCTGCCATGGTTTAGTGGTAAATCACTTTGTGTATTGAGTGCAGGGTCCTGGGTTTGAGCCTTGGAGAGGCAGTTTATTTTGTTGCTGAACAGAACAAGGGACGTTGGCTACAGAGTGATTGAGGCACTCTTTAGCAGTTGCAAGCAAAGTTGCGTGGGCTTGTGCAGAGCTAAGCAATGCCTACATAGGTTAAGCAATTCAGCAGGTAACTGAGCATAAGAAACTGTAACCTGACTTTAGTAGTGCTTACCCCCATGCAAACACACTTACTACTGCTTATTTGTGCTTAAACCTGCTTACTACTGCCTAATTACATTATGACACTGACACTTCACATGTGCATTTCATGCAGTACTCCAGTTCACATTTAAATGTTATTATGTAGGTTTTACGGCAAAAAGATGTACAAATATGTTCATATACAGCTTTCACATGGAAAATGATATGTGCTGCAGTGGGACTCGAACCGGGAATGCCTGTTTGTTAGGCGGGTGCTCTAACCACTGCACTATTGCTGTGCTGCTTCATTTGCATATATACCCATATACCCATGGATCCTAGTTCCCCAAACACCCACCCCAACATGTCACTGACACATCAGTCGCCCATTCTCCAGTTGGAAACACAGTGCATCCACACCACTACACATTGGCCACTCCCTACTTCTCTGGACCCATTTCATGGGTTGACTCAATCCAAGTATCCTCAGACATCTCAACCTTTTAGTCCACAAAAATTGGGGACATGAGTGACCACTAGGACAGTATTCCCAATGTTTAGGTTGTCCTACTTGGGACACACATGTCTTTATTTCAAGATTATACTCTATATTTCATTACTTCGTTACTTCAGTTAACAAGACACTAAAATAAATTGATAACTAAGACTATATGATAATGCACACGTTACACATGTAAGCCAATGATGTACGAGTTCGGCAACATTATATTACAAATAAGACCGGTTTAGTGATTGGCGTTGGATTAGCCGGCAAATCACAGGAATGATTCAAATATTTCATAATGGGAAAGTCCTCACATTTTATTCTTTTGAGAACAGCACTAACTTCGAAACTAAATACACAACTCTGACTTATTGCAGATCCTTCCCTTCCCTCTATCTTCTCGTAACTCTAATACTATAGTACTGCAATATACAATGGAAATCAAAAGAACAGCTTATTTTGTCTTGGAAGTCTATATCCCAGCAGAATCATGGAAATGTCATAAAGACATAAATATATATATATATATATATATATATATATATATATATATATATATATATATATATATATATATATATATATATATATATATATATATATATATATATATCTATATCTATATATATATATATATATATATCTATATATAAATAGATGCCAACCATTCATGACAGTCTAAGTAAGGCCTGCACTGTTACAAAGGCCATGCATTTGGCATGAAATTGAGCCTGGATATATAAGCCACAGTGCAGAGAAGGGGGTCACCGTCTTTTCTGTACTGGACTATGAATAAATGTTTATTTAACATCTGTTAACTGAGTATGCAGACTGTTCCAATGAGTCAGGACTCCATTCAGTCATGACTTGAGCCTTAGAGGCCAAACAACACAACTAAACATACACAAGAATCATACCTCTCAACCTCTTAATGTAAGAAGTCTAGCCAAAGCCTGATATAATTGGGGGTGGGGGGGGTCAAAGATTGGGACATACTGGGATCAATTCAATAGCTCTGCTTGACAGAGGCCCAGTAAATTGATCAATGGGGCGGCGTGAGCTAACACACCTTGCCTAGGCTTATAAGTGCCCTTTGGCAGATAGCCTACTACCTACCTATGAACCTATTGCATGTATGGTTATGCACAACCTATTATTCTATCTACTGTCGAGGTTTGTAGGGGCACTTTCATGTTATTTATGTCTGCGAAAGGAATGAATGTGGTACAGGGAATGTACTTCTACATATAGATGTATGTATGTATGTATGCATATATATTTATAACAAGCTCGCTGACCTCCGCGAGGCAGTCCATTTAGAACCGGGCCATCCAACCCTAACATGCCTGGATCCATATTTCATACCCATGGTTCCTCCACCCCACCCGAGTTCCACATACACACAAACCATCCATTCTCCAGTTGCTATCCCAGCCATAATACACCTCCACACATTGCCCTCTCCCCAGCGTTAGGGACCCTACACATATGTTGTCTCCACCCATGTATCATCAGGCTTTCAAAACCTTTTAGTCCTTGAACATACCTACCCTGGCTTGTGTACTGGTCGGAAGTACAAATAACCCGCACTTTTTGGGTAGTCTCACCAAGGACTACCCTGTAATTGTTTGTAAGGTAGACTTAGCAGATGGACAATGTTACTCCCACTGGTAGTATCCTGCCTGTGGTTTGAGAAGCAATGATTTGCTCACCCCTGCCCAGCTTGGTATGACATAATATGACAGCACAAAATAATACAGGTATTGCTGTTGTTTTCCTTCTCATTCTTTTTATATGCTTTTTATTGTCACAATGTTCATTTCATATATATATATATATATATATATATATATATATATATATATATATATATATATATATATATATATATATATATATATATATATATATATATATATATATATATATATATATATATATATATATATATATATATATATCTATCTATATATATATATATATATATATATATATATATATATATATCTATCTATATACATATCTATATATGTATATATATTTATATATATATGGGTCTAGGACATTTCACCGAAAGTTAAATTAGTGTGCACTTTTCACCAAAAGCACAATTCACCGAAAACACAATTCACCGAAACACATTTCACTGAAAGTGGTATATGGCCTTGTCCCCACTGTAGTGCGACCCTAGAGGTTGTATATATAGTAGTGGGGGTGGGGGTGGTGCCACCCCACATATTTTAAATGTGTTAAACTATATATATATATATATATATATATGTATATATATATATATATATATATATATATATATATACACATATACATGCATACTTGCAATTGAAATATAGTACTCTTATCCAAACAAAATATATACTTTAAATATGTGGGGAGCTCCACCCCCCCACACCCCCAGATGTGGGGGACACTGCCCCCACACCTCCCCTACTATATATACCAACTCCAGGGTCGCACTACAGTGGGGACAAGGCCATAAACCACTTTTGGTGAAATGTGTTTCGGTGAATTGTTTTTTCTGTGAATTGTGCTTTCGGTGATTTGTGTTCGGTAATATGAGTTTCGGTGAAATGTGCATTCAGTGAAATGTCCTAGATCTATACATATATATATATATATATATATATATATATATATATATATATATACAATGTAGAGGCTATCTGAGTGCAAGATGCCTCAACTAGTGATACTGACACAAATATACACATACACATACATGTACATAATTATATACATTTCCTATACTGCTGGATGCCTGTGCTGGATGATGTGTTTGTGATCACAGCAGCTGAATGTCTATCTGCCATGGCTTAGTGGAACTCACATCAACTATAGTGTGCAGGGTTGGGGGTTTACAACCTGGCAGTGCAGATTATTTTGTTAATGGCCACAACAACAGCTGTTGGCTACAGGGTGACTAAGGCACTTTAAAACATTTTTAGGTGGGTATGCACTTGTTTGCGCAAAGCACAGCATTACTAATATCTGGTTGCGACATCTTGCACTCAGTTAGCCTCTACATTGCTTTACCAGTGTGGTACTCACATACCGGCGGCCAAACAGGCTTACACCCGCTTGCTCCCACATACACACGTGCAATGTCGTGCATTTTGTTCACATCTGTCAACCGGGACAGTCAGACTGTATGATTGTCCATTGTCAGCAGTGGCCCTGGGTGTAGAGCTCTACATTGACCCCAGCTACACATCCCAATTAATACTTGGGTGTTCACATTTATAGAGGGTAACAGACATAACATAGCTATGTTCCCCATTAATCAGGCTTAGTTTATGTTGAACTGTCGGTATTATACATGCTTAGGTCATGTTTACATGTCAGGTATGACTGTTGACAAAGGTCGGTTTAAGGTAAGGTAGGATTCCTGTTTCACAGGTCTGGGTAGGTTACATGCAGGTATTCGAGGCAGGTGTAGTTATTCCATACCTGTGTGGTGCAGTAGAGCTGAATAGCTAAGGAGTAGGCAGGTAGGTAGTGGGGGTGACATTGTAACTATATAGTAGCCCATAGGTATAATTGGATCAGGAGCAATAGGGAAGATATGTCAGATGTTGGGATTTGCATGCGAGGCGGGACAAGAAGTGTTAGTATCACTAGTTGATGTAGTGGTATACAGTGTGAGGTGGGGTGGGCTGCAAGGTGGTGAGCCTGTGCTGCTCCAGGTGTGCTTGTGGTGTTCCTTCATGTGTTAGTTACATGTGTCCTGTGGGACAGCTGTGATACTACATGTGAGTTGGGGTTCCAGATACTGGCAATATAGTGGGGGAAGAGGGTGTCACCTACGTGTAACCATAGATATTAATAGAAATGGAACAGGGGCTGGTAGGTACATGGTGTGCATGGGGCACAAAAGGGGGTGTTAGTAGGGGGGATTATCCAGAGATATGCAGGATGGCTGCAGAGAAGATCCACAGCTGGCCATGTTGTCTATGACAACAGCTGTGTACATGCACTGCATTTGGTGATTGCATCAGACACTCACACCCCTGGGTGGGGGTGAGGGCTACAGTAATAACTTGTGATGCCTATTACATTGGCTTACATGCCTACAGTGGGGTGTTGCAACCATGTATTCATAGGTGTTGTGTAGTGAGTTATGCAACAACACATATGGTTATACCATACTTAGCCATGTAAACTGGACTGTGCTGCAGTGGGACCCATATCGGGAATGGCTGCCCGTTAGGCGTAAGCATGCCTGTCGACTGTACAGAATCTGCAGCCTGTCCAGAGTTTGCTTCATACTATTGGTGTGTTCCTCTTACAATCTGCACCTATCTGGCAAATACCTGGGAACTGACACCATTAAATACAAACAAGTAATTGGGTTTAGCACCCCACATCCTTCAGCCGAGTCATGCTAATGCATAACCTATTATTCTATCAGCTTTCTAAGGATGTAAGTGGAATATGTGCTTTCTGTCCCTATTTGTTCCCCCAAAGGTTTAGGTTCTGTCCAGTGATTTTGCTCTTAGGGGTTGAGAGGTATGGGCGTAAGCTCTGCCCAATTCGCAGTATTACTTACATCCCTGGGGCGGTCCTGATACAACTGCTCCAGCCAACACCTGCATGCCTAGGCCCATAACTGCATACCCATAGTTCCCCCACTTGCCCCTCCTCTACAGCACTCATCCTTACTGTGGGTGCAGGTGGGGTCTAACCATACCACTACACACTGCCCACTCTCAACTTGTCAGGACCCATGTCATACACTGTGTCGACCCATGGGTCATCAGGCTTGCACAACCTACTGGTCCGTGTACGTATACAGCTTGGTTGGATGAATCATTACAGGAACTGACTCCGATGATTATTAATTTTTGGAGTGTTCCACAAAGAACATTAATGTCTTTGTTTCAAGATTAGACTTGGCAGGTCTCAACCACTGGTAGTATCCTGCCTGTGGTCTGGGAAGCAGTGGTGTGTTTACTTGTATCATGTGTTTGTATGTTTCACCTGTGTAGGTGGGTTGGTTGATGATATGTGTTACACATTTGTTGATTGGACCCCTCACCCCCATTTGTATGGCCTGTGAACATATGTAATTCATAACTGCTGTATCATATCCTAGCTATTTACATGTGTATATTTACACACACACACACACACACACATATATTTATATATATATATATATATATATATATATATATATATATATATATATATATATATATATATATATATATATATACATTATATCTACATTACTATATACAGATATATCTGTATATGTATGTGTGTATATATATATATATATATATATATATATATATATATATATATATATATTGCTGTCTATATGTATCTAACAACATATGGGTGTATGGGTGTCTGCATATGTATATATCTATATGTGGGTATGTGTATATATTCTGTCTCTGTATGTATGTATACCTTTGTACTACGGAGAGGGAGAGTTATATCTCCATGTAGCTATGTAGCTATAGATATGTATATATATATATATATATATATATATATATATATATATATATATATGTATATATATATATCTATATGGTTCTAGGTCATAAGATCGACAGCCACTCTCACCGACAACAAAAACATCGACACCACATTATCGACAAACCATAAACACGACACCTCACATGCCCGACAAACAAGTAACCGACGGTCCACAAATACGAAACCCCACACACTGCACACACCACAATAACAACAATCAACTAACAAAACACATCCCTTATCCAAAACGACACACAGAACACAAGCACACCAAAATCCTCACAAACCCACACTAAACCTCACACACACAACTACGCCCAACCCTAACCCAAACCCTTACCCTAAGGTCCGTCACTATCGCACACTCAGCTAACCCGCCCCTAACCCTAACTCACTTAACCCACCCCTAACCCAAAAATACCACTACCACACACTTACATAACCGCCTAACCCTAACTCACTTAACCCGCCTAACCCAAAAACTGCCACTACCGACACTTACCTAACCGCCTAACCCTAACTCACTTAACCCGCCCATAACCAAAAAATACCACTACCGCACACTTACCCAACCCGCGCCCTAACCCTAACTCACTTAACCCACCCCTATCCCCACAGACTGTCACTTTCCACACTTACCTTAGTCGCACCCTAACGTCCGTCACCACCGCATACTCACACAGCCTTCTTTCCAACTCACTATCCCTGGCGTCGGAGTTTTCATCCGTAGCATCGGTCTTCCGAGTGTCGATCATCTGGCGCCCGCTCATGCGTTGTCGGTTATCCCAGCTGTCGATCTTCTAACCTACACCCATATATATATATATATATATATATATCTATATATATATATATATATATATATATATTATTTTGCTGCTTGTGTATCTCTGCTAACTTTAAACTACAACAAAAAGAAAAAAAAACAAAAAAATCTTGCTTTTTTCCCACTTTCTGAAAGCTAAGAAAGTTCAGTTACAAATTTGCTGTTCTGAACTGTTTGAAAGTTTCTAGAAGGCCAGTGCTTGCTTGGGCTAAAGGGAAGTCTCTGTGTTCACCAGTGGCAGTGGTTAACACTGAACAGCCTGCCTGTCCCTGGAGGAGTGGTTACTGCCTAGAAGCTGTAGTTTTACTGGCCATTTTGGGTCAATTCTAAACTCCTTGATCCCTCTCTCTTAAAACCCTACAACTCTCTATTTGTGCAGTTTTGCGCACTGAGCAGCGTCGGGCAGCACTGCCTAAACATGTTTAAACTATTCCAGGCTCCACAAAGTCTGCTCTTCACTTTTTCCCTTAGAACTGTTCAAACTCTTAAAGCAATCACTTTATTCTCTCTCTAAAGCCTTGCACTTGCTCAGCTCTTATAAGGAAACACTAACTAACTAAAGCACTACACCCTCCTTGACTTCTCATAAGTTTTAGGCTCCCAATTGGTCCTTCCTGATCAAGTGAAAAATCAGTTCCCTTCCCTAATCTGGTCAGTAAAAAAACAGTTCCCTATACTAATCTGGTATGTCCAAGGGTCAGTTTCAAGGTTACTCTCCAGCCCAGCTGGTGAATCTGGGAATTTTGAGGCAATGTTACAATTGCCTTATGTACACAGACAACCCCCTCCTCCTTCCAACAAACTCTAATACATGTGAGAGTTGCAGTTACACAGCCAAACGGGAGGCAGAGCTCTCTCTCAACCCAAGACTGGCACAGTCAGTCAGGAGGAAAAGGTAACCACCCACACCACAAATCCAGTCTCACCCAGACCTATTGCATCTGCATACCCAACACATAAACACACAAAAACATACTCGGAGGCTCTAAATAAAAATCTGCCTAAACAGCAAAGACCTCCTAAGCAGATATCCAAGCAACAGCCACCCCTCAACAATACCCACAAATCACATATCTCACAAAATCAGTGTGCCTCACAGTCACAGCCCTTAAGGCCAAACAACACACCAAATACACTTATTATAAGGGACTCTATTGTCCGACACACTGACGTCCCGCTCACCAGATTGAACAAGGAGAAGGTCACTGTAAGCTGCCTGTCGGGTGCCAGGATCTGCCACATAACACAAGCACTCAGGTCACTCCAAAGCAAGTACAAGTATGACTCCATCATTGTCCATGCTGGTGTGAATGACCTGAGATGTACCTCCCTGGACTACATGAAAAGAGACATAGAGGAGCTCTCTGACCATGTAGCCCAGGCTGGTATGACCCTGACCTTGAGTAGCATCTTGCCCTCACCAAGAATGATGCCACAGTATAAAGACAAAATGATCAGTTTCAACAATTGGCTAAAGTATTGGTGTCATTCAAAGGGGATCCAGTGTCTGTCAGCCTGGGATGATATGCTCGACAAGCCACGTTGTTTCGCTAGGGACAGCTTGCACCTGTCACCCTTAGGCTTTCGTATACTGGCCAAGGCTCTTGCCACCCCAATAGTTCCTTTTTTAGGCAAGGCTGAAAGGCAAACCCACCTCCATAGACAACCAAAGGATAAAAAAACTAAAGGTAATGCTACTCAATGCCAGAAGTCTAAATCTCAAGATGCATGCACTCGAGGCTCTCCTCAGTATGGAGAAAATAGATGTCTGTGCAGTAACAGAAACCTGGTTCAAGGCTCCTGAGAGCACCCCAGCACTACCAGGTTATAACTCATACCATGCGTTTCGGCCCCAAAACTCGGACCGAAGCACAAAAGGAGTGGGAGTATCTATATTCATATACCTACACCTCCAGGTTAGTGGCACTGCACGAAGCATCAGAAACCATCCATGTGCAACTAACAGCGGGCAAAACCACCTTTCAGTTTGTAGCCTGCTACAGAACACCCTCCCTATTACAGGAACCCCACTTGGCATTCCTGAGAACACTGGAGAATATGAAGGTCTCTCCAAACACTATGTTATTGGGTGACTTCAACTACCCAAGCATTGACTGGGAAAACTACTCAAGCCAAAACACCCTCGCACAACGGTTCCTTGAATTTATAAACTCTAATGCAATGGAACAACTGGTTACCACTCCCACAAGAGGGAACAACATATTGGACCTGGTCATCACCAACATGGGGACTCTATGTTCCACACCAGAGTTAAACCCCTCATTGGTAAGATCAGACCATAAACAAATTTCCCTGGACATCCATATCCTGTCCCCACCCCCAGCCAAGGAAATCACTGTAAAGAATTTCTCAAAAGCCAACTTTGCACTTCTCAAGACTGAGGTGGAATCCTTCAAAGCCCCTGGGCCAGAGGATAATACAGCCCAATCCGCAGAATCCTTTACAAATGCATTCTATGAGCACCTGCAGGAATGCATGGATCGTGCTATCCCAAATAAAACCAATACTCACTCCTCCAAAAACAGGAGACTAGTACGGTGGACCCCAGCCATAAATAAGCTACACAACAGAAGGAGGAAGCTACTATATGACAGAGAAAAATCTCAAAAAGGGAAGGCATCTCTGATCAGTATTAGCAAGAAACTTTGATCCCTCATAAAATCATCAAAGGCCAGCTTCGAAAGAAAAATTGCCATAGACACTAAAGATAATCACAAGGCCTTCTTTAGTTATGTCAGGAACATGGGCGGAAACTCCCAGATATGCTCTGAATTGTTGCATAATGGTACAAAATATACCAAACCTACAGACATAGCCAACATCCTGGCAGACAGATTCAGCGCAAACTCCCCCCCCCTTCCCCCCAAAGGAGCAAATGTCTATCCCAACTGAATTGTAACCTCCCTGACATCACAGATGCACAGGTGAAAGCTGCCCTCTCCAAAGCAAAAAACACAGCATCTATGGGACTGGTCGGTGTCCCAGGTTGTGTCTTACATGAGCTCCAAGAAGAACTGAACCCTCACATTAAGTCACTGTTCAAACTTAGCCTTACTACAGGATATGTACCCAAAGAATGGCATACAGCTACAGTGGTCCCACTCCACAAAGGTGGTGCCACAACAGACCCCAGAAACTATCGCCCCATAAGCCTGACTAGTCTGGTCTGTAAAGCTATGGATCGTATTATCATGGAACACATAAACAAAGACATTGAGAGCCTCCAGACACTGGACCCTACCCAATTCGGCTTTGTTAAGGGCAGATCTTGCCTCTTAAACCTAGTTGATTTCTTTGAAACAGTTACCAAAGCCATAGATGAGGGCAAGGTAGCCCACACAGCCTACCTGGACCTCACAAAAGCCTTCGACACACTACCCCACTTGGGCATCATAAATAAGCTTACCAACTTAAATATCAACCCCTATATCACAAGATGGGTTGCAAACTGGCTCAGAGATAGAACTCACATGGTCAGAATCGCAGGTGCCATGTCCGAATCCAAACCAGTTACAAGTGGTATCCCACAGGGCTCAGTTCTGGGACCTCTCTTGTTTGGTATATACTTCTCTGAGGTTCAGGCTAACATGGGGGGATTATGGCTGACAAAGTTCGCAGATGACTGCAAACTGGGGGCAATAATCGAATCTCTAGCTGACACAAACATCCTCCAAAAGGGTCTCACAGAGACGGATGCTTGGTGCCAGATCCACAGCCTCAAGCTAAATGCTAAAAAGTGCATAGTCATCCCCTTTGGGAAAAACAAGGTGCCCACAAATTACCACATAGGTGGTAATCCATTAAGTACGGAAGAAGTAATTAGAGATTTGGGGACCAACGTAGATTGTAATCTCTCCTTTGATAATCCCGTTGCCAAAGTGGTTAGAAAGATCTACTATATAGCCCACCTTATCATGAAAGGGTTCGCATCTAGATCAAGAGAGGTCATTGTGCCCCTCTACTCGTCACTCATCAGGCCCATAATTGAATACAATGCCCCTTTTGGGATGTACCTTACTCGACACCTGCAGCAACTGGAGAGACCCCAAAAGTACCTCACCAAGAGGATCATGGACTACAAACAGATGTCCTATGCAGCCCGACTAAAGAAACTCTAGCTCTACTCAGTTGCTTACCGCCTACTCAGAGGCGATCTATGCCTGACGTACAAAGCCATGTCAAACCCAGAATTAATGGACATGCTCCACCTCAAAAAATCCAAGTCCCTTAGAGCTACACACTCCAGGGACCTAAACTTCAGCACAAAAATAAATAGGACATGCTGGAGGGACAGATTCATTTCCCAGAGGCTCCCCTCACTCTGGAATAGAATCCAAATTTCTGTTAGACATAGCCCCTCGCTGACCCTCTTCAAGCGAAATCTGGACGCGTGGATAGGAAATCTGAAATTCACCCCTGGGATCTCTTCTGTGTCCCTGTTAGACAGAGGCACAGTAAACTAATCTTAAAAGGGTACCTTCTGTGACCTACTTTACAGAGGCACAGTAGGCTAATCTAATAGGGAGGCGGAAGCCAAATACACTCTGGCTAGGCTTATAAATGCCCTAGGGCAGATAACCTAGCATCTACCTATGAACCTATGAACCTAGCTATATATATATATATATATATATATATATATATATATATATATATATATATATAAACATGTGGGTATATGGGATGTATGGCCTTAATCTCACTTATCTATTGCTATGATGGCTTAGTGGTTAACTACTGTAACTATAGTGTACAGCGTCCTGGGTTTGAGCCTTGCTGAGACAGTTTATTTTGTTGCTGGGTGGAACTTGGGCCATTAGAACCAGAGTGATTAAGGCACTTTACAGTGGTTGTAAGCAGCTTTGCATGGGTTTGCATGATGGTAAGCACTGCTAACCTCCAGTTACAGTTTCTTACACTCATTAGCTTCTACTTTTCTTACTCTGTGTGGGCAATGCTTACCCCCGTGCAAGCACACTTGGACACGCCTTACCGCTGTTTATTTGTTCTTAGACCTGTATACATGTGCCTTATTCATTATGACACTAACACTTCACATGTGCATTTCATGCAGTACTCCAGTTCACATTTAATTGTTATTCTGTAGGTTATACGGCAAAATGATGTAAAATTATGTTCACATACAGATTTCCAGTGGAAAATGATTTGTGCTGCAGTGGGACTCGATCTGGGAATGCCTGTTCATTAGGCGGATACTCTAACCTCTCCACTATTGCTGTACTGCTTCATTTGCATATATATTCCTTGTGATCCTCTCCAGCCTTTTCAGCTACTTTAACCGTAGCTAGGCTATGGGCAAACCCGCACAACTATGGTTAGCTGTAGTCAGGGTTTTAAAACACATCAGTAATAGGAATTCTTTGTTTTATTTGACTGTACTCTTGCTCTTGAACACATGGGGACTGTTGGTGGGGATATGCAGACACTTGTGAGCTGTCTCACTCATTTATTTACACATTCTTCATTCTACTTTGCAGGGGCTTGTTTATTCTGCGAGCTCTGCTCTCAGACACACTCCCTGCACTCGTCCACACTCCGTGTAACATTTGGAGTTCAGGCAGTGTGCCTTCATTAATATTCATGGCGCACTACCGTCCTCCTTTTCAACTGCCGCTTCTGTGCAGGTCTGGATTAGTCCTGCATGGAAGATTATTAAATCTGAGGAAATGTCAAGATCATGGGTGCGTAAAGGAAGAAATCCTTAAGGTGGAATAGCTTTTACAAACCCATTTTTCCAGCAAATTCAATGAACAGTCTGAATATGCCCATGTGCTGTTAGAAGTTGAATGACATGAGAATTTGGTTATTAATTGTAAGAACAATAAATTATTAAGAGATGTTGCAGCCTATGAGAGCAACTCTGCCTATGCCATGTTTGATCCTGTTGTTAAGAATAGCATTAAGAAAGACAATAATAAGCATGTTATATTTAATACTAACAAAACATTTCACCTTAAGACTGTAGGCAATAGGAAGCATCAATCAGAGACTATAAGTAACACTGGGAGATCTTAGCATTGTGACATAGCTGAAACATCGGTTCAGGAAATCCTGAATGAGGAAGAAATTTCCCAAGAAAGAGGAGCTGAATCCATAGGTACATCTGAAACTATGGAAGTTGCAGGGATGGAAAACAGTGGTGTTCAGCCAAATATTTTTTTAACGAAGAAAGATAGCAAACCACAGAGACTGAGAACCGTCAAAATGAGGGGAAGAACAATGTCAGATTCATCAACTGACAATTAGAAAGGTATCAGACTGAAAATTTTAATATTATAAATTTGTCTAGTTTTGTTATGCAATCAAACCATGAAAAGGTATTAAAATTGGGTCTAAATGTTGTTCCCACAAAGAGAGCTAATGTTACAAGCACATTACTGGATCTCAAAAAATATACAAGAAAGCTTAATTTAAGTTATGCTTTAAAAGAGATAGAAATAATAAAGTCCATGTATCTTCATGTTTTAATCCATTGTTAAATCATACCCTAAGGGTATTTGAGACAATGTGTGAAAATTACATACATGAGCTATTGGATTTTAAGAACAAGAATAAGAAATAGTTTTATAATTTAAGGAAATAGGAAGGAAGTGCTTTGAAGTAACTTAGAGATAATAAGTATGTATGAATAATGAAAAGTGATAAGGAGGAAGTTTAGTATTGATGGACCAGAAACATTTTGTGGAAAAAATGGAGAAAATATTGAACAACAATGAAGAGTATATTCTGGTTCAAACGAATGAGATCCAGAAGTGTTATAAAACAATGTACTCTTTTTTGTATGAAGGTTTAATGAATGGGAATTTGGATCAAGCAATGTACCACTTTGGTAATACTGAAAAGCCAAAGGTTGGAACACTTTTTGGGATCCCAAAGGTGCATAAGAGTCTTATTCACCCCCCCCGTTCAGGCCTATTGTTTCTGCTCCAACTACATTACTGAGGGGATTTCTCTGGTAGTTGATTCAATTTTAAGCCCATTGGTGCAAAATCTAGAATCTCGTGTAAAAGATTCATGGGATTTTTTGGATAAGACCAGAGAATTTTTAAAAGGTTTTGATTTTGACCCCATGAGACATATCATGCTTACAGTTGAGGTTATTTCTTTAAGTACAGCTATTCCCATGACAATGGAGTAGAATATAAAGTTTTTTGGAATGTATTCCAGTTTTTCTAGTACTGAAATCAATTTTTATTGTGAAATGATAGAAATCATATTAAATAATAATTATTTCTTGTTTAACAAACAAATTTTATAAGCAAATCAAAGGTGTAGCCATGAGGTCCCCGGTGGCCCCATCTTTCGTAAATATAGTTATGGGGTGGTGGGAACATATAGTGCTGAATTTTACTTAAGACATTGTTTCACATTTGTCACTACAAACAATTTGTTGATGATTTGTTTTATTTTTTATTACTGAAGGGGATACGGCACAAGTTTTACTGTTTTTGGATTAATTAAATCAGCAGTCAGAGATTTGAATTTTGTAGCGGGGGAGTACGGGATGGAAGGCAATTGTTTAGACATATGTTTGAAGTGGAACACTGTTACAAATAACTTTGAGAGTAGCATTTATAGAAAAAAGACATTTACTAATAGTTATTTGCACCATAAAATCAACACCCCTAATTTATTAAGAACAATGTTCATAAGGGAAAGCTAATAAGAGCTACAAGTGATGATAAAAAACTTATAGAGGAGTTTGAATTTATTATACAGTTATTTAAAAATAGAGGGTATGAAGAAAAATTCTTAAGAGAATTGGCTGATGAAATCCTTGGCAAAAGGTATACCACCTACACTCCAATTTTAAAATTTCCATCTTAGAGCTTGAATAACAGACATAGGGATTCCGGTGGTAATACTGGGTGGTTTTGTAGTTTAGAGATGACAACTGGCTATATACTACGTAAAATAGTACAAAATAATTGGAAATTATTGGAGGGGAATAAAGATTTATTTAAGGTGGTAGGATCCCACCGCAAATTTGTATACAAGAATTATTATAACTTAAAACTGTTGTTACAGAATGACAGTACGAGATATGGGTTAAACAGTTGTCACACTGAAAAACCCAGTGGGATGTATAAGTGTTATGGATGCAATATATGTGGATACATTTTAGAAGGACCTTATGTTTATTTGCATCATATATCTCACATTGTAAAGGATCCGGGGCATTTCTGTTGTAAGATTAGGGGGTTGTTTACATTTGTACATGCACCCGCTGTACAGCTTTTTATATAGGTATAACAACAAAGGCTTTAAATGAAAGAGTGAGGGAACATTTATACTGTATAAAAAAGAAAAGATTCTAAGAATGGACTTTTTAAACACACTTTGAATCGTCAAAGTTATCAGAAATGTCTGTTTTCAATTCTTGATCAAGGTTTGGTTGATATGAGGGGTGCGGATTTTAAGAGTTATTTGGAACAGAGGGAGGCCCTTTGGCAATTGAGATTAAATTATGACAAAATGCCAGGGCTTAATGACATGGTCAATATAAAATGTTTTTTTTAAAAAAGGGAGATTGTATGTAAATAAGTAATGTTGGAATTATTTTAGAAATGTTTATGTGTCATTTCTGGAGTGGAATGTTTTATAGGTTTTACTGTGGTTAATTGTTTCTATTTTTTAATTGTTGGGTTTAACTATTTAAGCATGTGATGGGGAAGTATGAGTATTCTGAAGAAGTCTGAGGGTGAAAGCATTTAATAAAGGTTTGATACACTAAAGACTGATTGTTTTGCTTCACCATCGGTTCCAGTTTCTAAATGCTTTTTAGTTTTTGAGTCAGGACTAGTTTCAGAGCAGATTTTGTTATCTGTTGTAATGTAAGAGCACTGAAGCTACAGGTCTGTCTGTGTGTACTACTCCTAAAAGTTTCCAGCATGAACTAAAAGGTTGCTTAGGGGGGTGGCATTGATTGGGTGATACTTAGACTGGAAGTGTCTAGGGGGCCTCCAACTTGACATTTGCTGGGACCCCAAAATGCTAACATCAGTCCTGATGGGAGTCAACCCATCAAAGGATGCATTCAGACTCATTCTCATGTGGCAAATGCATCTCCAGGTACTTTTGAGGACAATCAATTCACTGTAGCCCTCAATGGGGATGTTGAAGGAATCTGGAGCACCTTACCATGTTTCACTGATGGGTCACAATATATTGGGTAAGATAGGATGCAATTTATTTGCATTTGTAAAAGGTTTGTTTGATAATATTAAAACCACTGATATGCACCTAAGAACTAGGTAGGATTTCACCATGGTCTGTGGTATATGCATCAACACATCAACACCAGAAAAAACATAAAGTTTGGTTTTGGCGACACAAAATGGAAACAAGTGCTTGTATTCTCTAATGACTCTTGTATCCTAGAAAAGTCACTGAGCCAAGTTATTCTGTTGCATAATATGCATAGAATACAAAGACTCTGAAAATCTATCTCCTGAGTGGTTGCTCTGTCAGAATCTAGTCCCCACCTGTCATCAGCTGTTTCCTTCCTGAATAATACAACTATCATTAGAGCCATTCACACAGCCATGGAGTAATGTGATGCTATTTTATCTTCTCTTTGTCATCCCAGACTCTTCCTACCAGCCTCTCTGCATGGAAAGCAGAATGATCGCATGTACTGGTATTGATGCCTGGTGAATACTCATCATTTAAGCCCCACCTCCCCCTGAATAACAGCTTCACTACTGTGGTTGTTGCTCTTCTATTGAATAAAATAAATATGACCTCATTTCAGTGCAGTCATGTTTTAGCCATCTGTTTCCTGTCCTAGAACTCATTAATATGCTTGCTGAAATTCCCATAAGTGTCAGTGACTGAGATCAATTCCACTATGTGCTTCCTTAAAATGGATTTTTTCAATATATAATTATACACCTCCCACCATATTTCCACATTTCAGACTACATACATTTGTATAAATTGTCATATCCCATGTGTCAAAAGCAACTCAAAACAGATTCCATTGGAATATCAAGAAGAAAAGGTTAGCATTTAAGAAATATAAGCCCATCTGGACTCACTACCAGAAAGTTTTTTTCTTTTCTTTTCTTTTTTTTTTTTTTTATAAAGGAGAAGAAGAAAATTTATAACTGCTTGATTTTTTGCCACCAACTTGCCTTGATCAAATCAGGCATGTGGCGGTTGGACATCTGGATCGTTGACAGTCCTTGAGCAATGTTACTACCTTAAAACTGGTGTGAGCTTTCTTTACCAGATTACAGGGATTTCATCTCTTCAGTTTTCATTATGCACACTTCTTCCAGTGAGCTGCACTCTTGACCTACTTCATTGGCTATTGACTGCCTGAATGTACTAGGCTCATTCCTGTTTGGATTATCCTTATCTTCCTTCAGGAAAGAGTATTTCTAGCAAACAATCGAGGCATTCATTACTCTGTTCATGAGAAAGGCTGGTATAGGCCTGATTGATCCACATAACTATTTTCCATTCTCAAAATTTCAATTTGTGCTAAAGGGTCTTGATGAGGTATTTTATGCACAGATGCCTACTTATCCCACACAGAATAATATCATTGATCTATTCTAGTCTAGGCTTGGGATAAGACACAGCAATAAAGTAGTCCTAAGGATGGCCATTGATAACCTCTTTATTATGAGGGGTCAATGTCATTATTATGTGATAGTCCTGTTTAATCTCCCTTCAACATGTGATACAGTAGACCTTGCTATCCTGTTGGACAGGTGGGAGTACTCTGCTGTTATCACTGGTGCAGACTTGGACTGGTTTGCCTTTTACCTTTCCAAACACACACAAAGAGTGGTTTCAGGGGTTCCGTTCTCTAATCCATATGCTTTTGTCAGTATATGGTCATAGACATGCATTACTTTTGCTATGCTGGTGACATGAAGCTGTACATCCCTTTTGCTCAAGATTCTGTTTCAGCCATCTATAAAGACTTGAATGTACCCACATATTGGATTGCTGAAACTGTTTGGATCCAAGAAAGTTGCCTTAGTCATCCATGCCACTCTTTTGGAGTCTCAGGCTCCAGTTTTGCTCCTGAATATTATTTACTGAGGTGACAAACTATAACTCATGCTACAGGTGTGTAATACAGGGATGGCAGTTCTCACCTCCGGAATCTCTCCATCTGTGATTGCCGTATTCTTCCTGTACATCTGCCTGCTATGATCTATGTCCTGATCTCCTCCATCTTGGATTAGGACTATGATTGGTGGCTGGGTAATTACAGAGATAGAACTTGAATGCCTGCAGCTTGTACTGCTTGGCTGTTCGATAAGGTTTCTTGATATTAACATATTATTCTGTTCCTGGCTTCTTATTAGACATCATATCATCTGCAAAGTTCTGATACTCATGCATTTGGCCCTTTGGGGCCTGGATCCTTCTTCAGGATCTGCTGCCACTTTATCAACCACCTCAATTCCTGTGCTCAGCCTTCATGGGCTGCTGGGATTTCTGGGAGCTGCTGGACATTCTGGAGGCATGACTAGAATATTCATGCATTCTGGCCTTTACTTCTCAAGGACCGCATCTTTGAAATTTACTAGCTGTCAGGTAGAGACAGTCCCCAACACTGAGTGGATTCAAACAATCCTTTAAATCACATCTTTTTAACCACACTTTTGACCGACTATAATTATTCTTGTTCAGTTACTGTTCTAATGTTATTTATAGTTGTTATTCATGTACATGATACACTTATTGCTCATATTCTTTGATTTTGTAAGGAATGTACTCTGCATGTTTACTTGGCTAATTTGGAACCTCAGGCTATACTTGAAAATGGTATGTAGAAATTGTTCTACTTTGGTTAAGAAAAAAAAAAACAAGACATACAAACAAACATACAAACAAACAATATCTATCTATCTATCTATATATGAATAAAATAATTTGACAGTGGTGGAGGAGTCTGTTCTACATGTGACATGGACAGCCTTATCATCTTTCTGTGATTTACAATGTCACAGGAGGATTCAGGATGTTGATTTCCATTTGCCACAAAGATAGGATACCAAATCTGCAGGTATTGCCTGAGCCCCTGAAAAAATCAACCACCTTAGATGGACTAGCATGTGCTGCTTAAAGATCCATCATTCAAAATTACTCCCAATAAAAAGGTCTGCCCTGTGACTGGTTAAATTCCAGTAATGGCTTTCTTCAAGGCCATACCGTTCTATGGCTATCCAGTGGTTTGCTTCTAGTGCTTCCAAATGTCTGTTATTGATTTGTCTCAGCCAAGCTGCTTGAAGCCTTATCATTGCATCACAGAAACACAGAATAATAGACAAACATATGTGACCGTGTACATCTTGCCAGTGTCTATCCTTAGACCTTACCTAGCTATTTCAAGGAACAATACATCAGTCATGCCAGAGGAGAATTTGTGAACATCCATACAATTGTCCAACTCATTTTTAAAGTAAGGTAATGTGTCATATTGCTTCATCTAGAGTGGAAGTTTGTTCCAAAGAAGGGATAGTTATTACAATGATAATATGTTTCTCCACTGTGATTTGTTTACTTACTGCAGCAGGTTCATATCTCTGGTCGGATTCACTTTAGAAGCTTGAAATGCTGAAATATCGAATTTCAGTATTTTGAGCCCATAAAGTGGAAACCTGAAAAGAACGAAAGCTGAGAAGCGCGAAATTCAAAATCTCACATACCGGAGGTTTTGAATTAGTGCTTCTGGTGTACACAAACACACACCATCCTCCCCACACACAAACGCAAGATCTGCTCTGCATAAAAGCAGGCTGCGCCCTCCACACCCCCACCTACTTAAATATTTTAACTCCAAGGTCGCACTACATACAAAAACACACAAAACACCACCACACAAGCTACATTCTCATCACACACACATCACAGTAACAAAACACACCAACACACACCACAGCCACTACCCACAACCTTTAACACATAAACACTTACCTGAATCCATCTCCGGTATGCGAGATTTTGAATTTTGCGCTTCTGAGTTTTCTTTCTTTTCAGGTTTCCATTTTATGGGCTCGAAATACTGAAATTCAATATTTCAGCATTTTGAGCTTCTAAAGTGAATCCCTCTGGTCATATTATTCACTGTACTGTTTGATCTGTGGAGATATAAGAGGTCTTTGACTGCTGGATCCATAATAGCCTAAAAGGCAAGGAAGAGATTGCCCTTACAATGACAGTTTCAGCTTCTCCTGGTAGCGTTGGTCTTTTAGGCAAGTGATTTTTTGTAAGGATCCTCTGGGGTTTGTCCAACTGCCTAGCATGTCTAGTTAGACACATCGTAAAGGGGGCATTGTGTTCTGTTATGAGCCTGAGCAGTGCAGAATATATAGGATAAAGATGTCTTTGGATCTTGAGGAGATACCTTTTGCAATCAGCTGCATCATATAGAAGGATTTCCTATCTACTGTTGCAACATGATGATCAAAGAGGAAGGAATTATCTATTCATGTTACAAGATCTCTCACAACACTTTAATTTTGGTGTGTGGCATTGTCTATACCATCAGCTGGACTGATAAACTGTTTATCAAATAATATTGCACTTTTTAGCATTTAGTCTTAGCCCGTTTTCTGTGCACCAGCTATTAATATGTGTAAACTCACATTGTCTCTTCTTTATGTCAGAAGTGGATTTGATTATGACTCTGAGTTTACAATCATTCACAGACTTGGTTAACTAAAGATCCCCATTTTTCATTTGGAGATCAGAGAAGTATAGCTGAATAGCAGAGGTAATAGTATGGATACCTGAGGGTCTTTGAGTTACCTTCATACTCTCCTAACTAAGTAGGGATTGATTTGGAGCACATTTAGCTTGTTAAGTATGCTAGCAGATGGTGTGATATCAAATACTTTGGTGAGGTCAAGATATACTGTATGGACAGCATGGCCACTGTCTGTGGCTTATGTTACTCTCTCAAATACATTTATCAGATTCTTTAGGCAGGGTCTACCATTAACAAAACCAAAATGCTTGGAGTCAAGATTTTTAAGAGGTTTAATATCCTCGTTTATCAGGTCAGTTATAAACTGTTCCATGGCCTTGCAGAGGAGGCACATCAGGCTAATGGGCCTAGTTTCCAGAGTCCATGGTCAGACCATTTTTATGAAGTGCTGAATCTCGATTGTTTGGTATCACTTGATCATTAAAACCAGCCATATTACATTAAGAAGGCCTCCCTGCACCCTTGTGGCAGAAATGTGTAGCTCAGGACCCATGGAATAAGGCTCTGTATGGGGCTTTATTATTGGTGGGCGGCCACGGTGGTGCAGTGGTTAGCATTGCCGCCTCACAGCAAGAGGTTCTCCGGTTCGATCCTCAGCTGGGGTGCCTTCTGTGCGGAATCTGCATGTCCTCCCTGTGGTCGCGTGGGTTTCCTCCGGGTGCTCCGGTTTCCTCCCACATCCCAAAGACATGCTGCAGGTGGATTGGACACTCTAAATTGGCCCTAGGTGTGCGTGTGAGTGTGCCTTCTGTGGAAGGTTGGGCGCCGGGCTGGCAACTCGACACCATAAAACTCCACTGCCATTCAATGTGCGGACAAGGCGATCCGCTGTGGCGACCCCTAACCGGGAAAAAGCCGAAAGAAGAAGAAGAAGATGGGGCTTTATTATTGGTAGTTTGTGTTGAAACAGTTTAATTTTGCTTGCATTTAAGCCACAGGTTTACATGGGTTTGCTCTTAGTTTACCACAGATGCTCAAAGGTTGGCATTCATAGCCAAAGGACTGGAGTACATCTGAACAGAAATCCAATGCATCCCCTAAAATCTTCTAAAAATAAGTATAATTTAAGCCTGTATTGCATTTAGTGAACTTGATTTTATTGAACTGCTGCTTCATGTTTACTGTTTTTTGATGCTGTGACTGATTCATTCCGCACTTTGCATCATTGCTTGACTTAAATAGCAGACTTGTTGAATCTAGACTGTTTGGTATCATTTGAGCACTAAAATCAGCCATCTTACTTTAAGAGGGCCTCCCTGCACCCTTGTGGCAGAAGTGTGTAGCTCAGGACCCATCTGAGTTGGGTATTTCTGGAATAAGGCACTCTGTGGTGCCCTGTATAGATGCTTATTTACAGCTTTTTTCTTAGAGAACAGTCAGTGGAACTCTCCCAGGTTTCCCTGCTGCACTGCAGGCAACTCAGCTGAGTTAATCCCTAATCCTCAATAGAATAAGTCCCTTTGCTAACCCTAGAGCAAAAGCTGATCTAAACTGCCCAACCCCAAAACAGTACTTACTGTTTAACCTGCTACAATGAACAGTCAGTTTCCCAACATTTCTCCAACAAACCTGATTGACATGGTCATCCTGATGCAATATGGTAATTGCTTCATGTATACTATTTTCTCCTACAGTGAACACATATGGTATGTGAAAGATGTAACTATACTATGAAACTGGAATCAATCCTCTCATGTAACAATAAACAAGACATCAAACAGGTTGTCAGCACACACACCTCTCCTCTCACGCAAGATAAAGTCATGAGACGTAAACCCACATAAACCCACGTACGTGGAGTTACTCACTAACAGCCTACCAAAAGAGCAAAGCCCTCCCAAGCACAAACAACTCACACATACTAGAGCACAACCAAAATCTACTACACATAATGTCACACATACCAATGTCTCAGCAAATAAGCCCCTAAGGCAGAACACCTCAAAACCAAATATCCAGGTCATAGGAGATTCCATAGTAAGACACACAGGTGTCCCCCTCACCAGGCTGGACAAGGAGAAGGTCATGATTAGCTGCCTGTCAGGTGCTAGGAAACCATCAAATCAGGGATGCACTCAAGTCACTCAAGAACAATTACCATTCTGACTCGGTCATTGTCTGTGTTGAGATGAATGATTTGAGATGTACCTCTCTGGACTATATGAAGAGAGACATGACTGAACTTTTAGATTATGTGTCCCAGGCAGGTATGACCCTAGCCATAAGCAGCAGTCTACCTTCACCCAAGATGATGCCACAATATAAACAAAAAAATGATTGACTTCAACAGTTGGCTTAACTTCTACTGTCAGTGCAGGGGGATTAAGTATCTGTTAGCCTGGGAAGACATGGTTAAGAGACCACGCTGCTCTGCCAGCGATGGCCTTCACCTGTCTCCTCTAGGCTTTCGATTACTGACAAAGGTGCTTGCCTCCCCCATAGTGCCTTTTTAGGCAATACCAAAACAATAAAACTTTCAAACAAAAAAATCCACTACAGACAAACTCAAGGTTATGCTGCTCAATGCAAGGAATCTTAACAGGAAGCTGAACTCCCTGAAAGTTATCCTCACCTTGGAAGATCCTGATATCTATGCAGTCACTGAGACTTGGTTCAAGGCCTCAGAGAGGACCCCAGCTGTGCAAGGCTACAATACCTTTCACACATTCAGACCTCAAAATGAACGTGAAAGAACCAAAGGTGGAAGTGTATTCATCTTCATTAAATCCAAATACACTTCGAGACTGGTTAGACAGTACAAGTCTCTCTTGAGCTACTCCAGGTCCCAATAACTATAGGTAAAACACCCAACCACATCATTACTAGCTACAGGTCCCCCACCATGAATCATGAAAAGCACACTGCCTACCTGGACTTGCTTGAGTCACTCACTGTACAGCCAAACACCTTGGTCATGGGAGATTTCAACCATTCTTCTATTGAGTGGGCGACATACATGAGCACAAACTTGATCGCCCTGAAGTTTCTGGGCTTTGTTAATACAAATGCACTGGAACAGTTAGTCTGCACCCCCACAGGGGGCTCAAATGTTCAGGACTTAGTAGTCACCAATATGCAGGGTGGGAGTTCATTTCACTACCCCCTGTGTTCTGCCATCCCTAGTAAGGTCAGACCATAAATCTGTCTCATTCAAAGTAACAATCAGACCTGACACCTCCCAAGAGCAATAAAAATGAAAAACTTCTTCAAAACAAACTATAGCCTACTAAGCAATGGTTTGAAAGGTTTCAAACCCCCTGATAACACAGCCAACAATAACTGCCATGCAGAGGAGTACACAAATTCCCTGTATAACCACTTAAACAATTGTATTGACTCTTTTGTACCTGACAGGATCAAAACCAAGTTCTCTCATCAAAACAAGCCACCCTGTTGGACCTCGAGTGTAACCAAGTTATATAACAAAAGGAAGAAACTAATATCTAAGAACAAGAGAGAACTTAGTCAGAAGAGAAAGAATACCCTCCACAGCTTGAACAAGCAAATCAGATATCTGGTAAAGTCCTCTTATGCTAGTTATGAGGCTAAATTAGCTTCCCTAACTGAAGACAATCATCAGGCATTCTTTAGCTACATCCAAAATCTAAAAAGAGATACTTAGCTATGTGCTGAACTCATAAAGGATGGTACCGCTTACACTGACACTGAGGAAATTGCCAACCTGTTAGCTGACAGATTTGGCACAAACTTCACCCCTCTGTCTGCAACAGCCATAGCCCATAGCATACCTGTCAGAAAAATATGTATTAATGTGTGCTTAATGCTAATTAGAAACTAAATGAGTTAACACGTTTTTCATTCTATTTTACATGCACTATTTTATATACAGCTTAATTTCAAATGAGACTAAAAGATGCTTTTGAAACTGCAGTGTGCTTTCTGAAACTTGCAAGATGCCCTCTGACCTAGTAATTGCTAACACAGCAATATTCATGTTTATGCCTTTTGGAAATGTACTTGAGAAGCAGGTGATTATCTGCTAGGTCAGGAAGCAATGAATGAACAATGTCATATTCTATAATGTAATGATTTTGAACAATTAGCTCTGTTCGAAGTATGAGAACACGCACAGCTGCAGAAGGTAGAGATAACATAGACAAAGGACTGTTGAAGAAATGAACTGCAATCTATACTTGCTTTGTGCACAAATTAGCCATAGTACCTTGAATGGTAACATTGCATATATCTAACCAGTGGTAGCCAAGGCCACGTTGTTTTTCTTAGGAAGTTTCTCACAAAAATTGATAGTACAAGGAGAAAATCATATAAACAAGCACTACAAAATGATGATGTTAAAACTTGTGATTTACTACGTCAGCTTGGTAGGCAATGTCTTATTAGAAAATGTAAAAAATGCTTGCATTTCCTGATTCTAGTCAGAGAAACTCTGTATTAGCATGTTTTTGTCTCCTTGCTGCAAGATTAAAGTGCCTTAACCTGAACCTACCATGTATTGATCATTTTTAAAGTATATTTTCCCTTTGACAGTTTGGTCCTTTGAGCCGGATACATATCTCTCACTATGGCTCAGGTCAGAATTGGGCCCGCTGCCATGAACCAGTACAGAGAAGTGGCCACATTGGTTTTTCTGCTTTGAAAGACCTCCGACTGAATTGTCATTCAAAAGAGGCCAGCCACTGTTTCTGATCTGTGATTGGAGGACGAGTCAACGTTCCGGTGGGATCAAGACATTGGGGCTCAGGTAAGGAGGAATTTACCCTTTTCTGTTTTAGATCAGGGACTTGTTACAGTATTATTGTTTTTGTCAGGGAGATTTGCATGTGCAGCTCAGGGACAAAAAAAATTGCTGTCTTGTCATAGATCAGAAAAACAGAATAGGTAGGCAGTTATTCTAGATAAACTGTGAAAAGGTGTAAATCGTGGTACCACATGATAAAAAGGGTTACATAACAATTTCTAACTTAGCTAAAGGCAACATGGGAAATCAGTGCACAAAAAGTTCCTGAGACCCACTCTTAATCGAAGATGCGAAATATATGCAATTACAGCGTGCCGATAATGTTAGATATTATACAAAATGGGTTAATAAATACAAATTTGATGGTAATCTAGATAAACCTTCACTTATTAAACTTGTTAGACAACTTAAAACAGATGCAAAAGGTCAGCTAAAAAAGCAACGACAATTAGGAGTCCCTCAGGCACACAGGTGGCTTGAGGAAGCAAACCACAGGGAACAAAAGATTAAAAATTCAAAAGCAATGTTTTTAGATAAAGAAGACAATAACTTGGTAATAGCAACAGCCCCTCCACCCCCTCTGCTTCCATTACCAGAATATGAAGTGAGTGGACAAGCAGATCCACCTCCGCTATACCCAGCTGTTCCTGCAAAACCAAAACCGTTTTTCAGAGATCCTATCGAGACCAGGTCTCGAGCACGTAACTTAAGAGGGGATATTGAATTGTATGAAATAAATAAAAATTCACAAGCTATGAGTGAAGAAGAGATATGTCCACTCATAGAAGTACCAAATCCGCAGGCAGGACAGGCAGGACAGGGCCCAACTCTTCTAGTATATAGACCGTGGACACCGGAAGACATCCGGAAAGCCACAGAGGGAATTCCCCATCCAAAAGTAAATTTTAGAAAATTCTTAGAAGACTTACAGGGCATGAGGTTAAGTTACCATTTGAATGTAGAGGAAGTAGAGAATGTAGTCAGACAAATCGTAGGTCCAGATTGGCACATGATCAGTGGCAACTGGAATCCCCGTGACACAGAGCTTAGACCACTCCCACATAGTAACGCAGAACTGGACAACAGAGTGAAAGGTCTGACAGACCGAATCTCTGAGAAATGGAAGCCTAGAGCTAATTGGACTTGTATTAATCAATGCATACAACAAGAAGGTGAAACTGTTGATAGGTATTATGCCAGATTATTAGAATGTTTTAATAACCATTGTGGAATGCAGGTACCTGAAGATCAAACACATGATTCCCCATATGAGCAACAGCTAAAGAATGCATTTTTAAAAGGCAGTATTGAGCCCATTAGCAGCTTTATTACAAAGCACATGGTTGATCATCGTACAAGTAGATTACAGTCATTACTTGAATATGCAAGTCATGCCGAAAGGCATTTTAATAGCAAAAAGAAAAAGAAAACTCAAGTCTTTGCAGTAGAAGAAGGTTAAGAAGTCTTTGTAGTACAAATGGGGAAGAAGGGTAAGAAAAATACCCAGGGAAACAAACAATCTGATAAACAATCAGAGGACTTTGAAGAGAGAAAGAAAAGGGGTGAATGTTTTAAATGCAGGAAAAAGGGACATTTAGCAAGGGATTGCAGGCAAAATAAAAAGGTAACCACAGAAGACAAGGAGGGTGAGGACTGACTATATGGTAGTTAAGAATCACTGGATAGGAATAAACAAGAAAATACAAGTGCAAATGTAGTAGAAGGGGTAGAGGATGTGATAGAAGAGGTAGAGGATGTACATGAATTCATAGATAATGAAGAAAATGAAATTTTGGACTTAGCATTATTGAGCCTAGAGCTCTACTTAGCAGACACAAAACCGGAAGTTACACTTCTGGTAGAGGGGAGGGAAGTTAAATTCCTGTGTGACTCAGGGGCTTCACGGACCCTGATCCATCCTTCCAAACTACCAGAAAATTCAGAATCACTTGACTACATATTAGTGAAAGAAGCTAATGGACAGCTGTATCGGGAGTCACTCTCCCACAACATAGCGATAACTGACCCAATTTCAGGGATGACCCAGAAAAGCAAAATTGCTGTTTCTGCAAAATGCCCAGTGAATCTCTTGGGCAGAGACCTAATGCAGATATTTGGCATAGCTGTAGTTCCAACTATGCAAGGTATGGAAGCACAGTGACAAATGGATACTTTTGTAGTGCGACCGGAGGGTGAAACATTTTATTGGTACAGCCAGGACTTAGTTACGACTGGTCCAGGGGCAGTAACTGAAGAACTGATGAACGTACCCATCAGTAAATCCCCCTCCCTTGACACTGATAAACAGCATTTGTTGCACTGCACTCTATATTACAAACCAAGACCTGATAAAGAATATGAGCAAGAACTGTTTAGAAATCATGCTAACAGATTAGTATTACGAAATTTATACTGGGACACAGAAGGAAACAGTGCAGTGAGCTGTTCATTGCCCCAGGAATTCCTAGCACTTTACAAATCTAATCGATTACCACATGTGAGTTCAACTAAAGATAGAAACGTGAAGTGGGCAGACCTAGGAGAAAAAGTCACAAGGTGCAAAAAGCAGACAGAGTTAGAACCTTCCGAACAGGGAGTACAAAAGCAGAAACTAAATTGGATAGCGCAGACACACCCAGCTGTACACTCACAGGCAAGTGAGGACAGCTGAGTAGCACTCTTACTAGAGGAAGAGGAAAAAGCCTTACGAAACATACCAGAGACTCTCTGGTCAACAGGGAAATCAGATGTAGGACTTATTCGTACAGCAGGACCAGTTACTATTACTCCAAAATCAGCATTTAGACCTCAAAAGAGACAGTATCCCTTGAGAAAGGATGCAGAAATAGGAATCAAACCTATAATAGCAGCCTTACTTAAGGAAGGAGTCTTGATAGAATCTCCTGATTCACCATGTAATACACCCTTATTTCCTGTTAGGAAGCAAATGGAGAATGGCGTATGGTCCAAGATTTACAAGCTGTAAATGACGCAGTTATACCCAGGGCACCTATGGTGCCAGATCCACACACTTTGTTAAATGATATGAAACCTCAACAAAAGTATTTTTCTGTGGTAGATATTAGCAATGCATTTTTCTCAATACCGATACACCCTGACAGCCAACATTGGTTTGAATTTACATTTCAGGGGAAAAGGTATACATATATGCAACTACCACAGGGATATTGTGAAAGTCCAACAATATTCACACAAGAAATGGCAAGTAACCTGGCGGGATTTATCCCACCGAAAGGCAGTCAGATTTTACTTTACGTAGATGACATTCTGCTGGCAGCCCCCACCCAGCAAGAATGCAGAGAGGATACCATTGCATTATTACAATTTTTAGCCACTCAAGGACACAAGGTAAACAAAAACAAACTGCAACTTTGGAAAAAACAGGTCAAGTACTTGGGATATGTAATACCCAAAGAATGCAGAATATTAGATGAAGACAGAAAAACAGCAATATTACAAGCATCGAAACCAACTACCAAGAAGGAAATGATGTCCTTCCTGGGTACTACTAACTTTTGTCGGAGTTGGATTCCAAACTATACTTTGGAATCTGCTCCACTGACCAACTTGATATTCAAAAAGCCGATGGCAGCACAAGATTTATTACAGTGGACACCAGAAGCAGAATCAGCTTTCTGCAAATTGAAACAACTGATAGCTTCTTCATTAGTTTTAGGATTACCAAACTATCATAAATGATTTTTCCAAACTGTAGATTGTAAGAAAGGTTATATGACATCAGTGTTAACACAACAGCATGGGGACAAACAACGCCCCATAGCTTACTATTCATCACAGCTAGACCCAGTGGCGTGATCCCTGCCCCACTGTGTACAAACAGTAGTCGCAGCTGCAATGGAAGTGCAGGCTTCAGCCTCAGTAGTATTGTTCCACCCTCTCACAATGAGAGTGCCTCATGCAGTCCCGATTATTTTACTGCAAGAAAAAGTAGCATATCTTTCTCCTGCTAGACATCTTTCCTGTATGACTATACTGTTGAGCCAACCACATATGACAATTGAACGATGCACAACTTTGAATCCGTCAACCTTGCTCCCAACCCCTGCAGATGGCAAACCACAGTGCTGCCTGCAGGAGATTGAGCAAAAGACACTACCTAGAAAAGATCTTACAGATGTTCCCTTGGATGATGCCGAGGTGACATACTATGTGGACGGCTCATGTAGGAGGGGTCCTACAGGACAGAATCTAGTGGGGTATGCAGTAGTTTCTGATACTGAGATTGTAGAAGCAAAGTCTTTACCACACAATTTATCTGCACAAGCAGCAGAATTGATTGCTTTGACAAGGGCATGTACCTTGGCAAAAGGTAAACGAGTGAACATTTTTACTGACAGTCAGTATGCTTTTTCTACTGTACATGTTTTTGCACAGCAGTGGAAAAATAGAGGAATGATAACGTCTACTGGTAAACCAATTAACCATGCGCAATTTATTTTAGACTTGTTAGACTGTATTCAGTTACCTCAGAAAGTAGCTATTTGCAAATGCATAGCTCATACCAAGCAACAAGATAGAATTTCAAAAGGTAATGCGAGGGCTGATACAGCTGCAAAACAAGCAGCTTCAGCTACAGAAGTATTTCTTTTGAGTGAGGAATTACAACCATCTGAGATTTTAGACTTAGAAATGTTAAAAACAATGCAGACACTTACTACAAATGTAGAAAAACAAAAGTGGATAAAATGAGGAGCAATCCTTGAGAAGGGACTGTACATCTCCAAAAAGAAGGAACCGATTTTGCCATCTAACTTGTTTAGATATGCAGCTTTGTTGAGCCATGGGCAGTGCCATGTCTCAACAGGGGGGATGGTATAGTTAGTGAATCAAGTGTTTATGACGTATGGATTTACAAACTACACAAAAAAGTTTTGTGCAGCATGCCATGTTTGTAACAAGCATCATGCGCAAGGGGCATTGAAACCTAAGCAGGGTAGTTTCCCTACACCACCGTATCCATTCCATACTATTTGTATGGATTTTATAGAGCTGAACAAATGGGAAAATAAGAGGTACTGCCTTGTCATTATAGATATGTTTTCCAAATGGGTGGAAGCTTTTCCAACAAAAAATCCAGATGCAGCTACTGTTGCAAAAGTCCTTGTTAAAGAAATTATTCCTAGATTTGGCATACCAGAAAAGATTTATAGTGACAATGGCACACACTTTGTAAATCAAACTATACAACAACTCAGCCGTTATTTCAGGATTTCTCTGAAAAATCATTGCGCATACCACCCCCAATCTGCAGGATTAGTAGAGAGGCATAATGGGGTTTTGAAAAATAAGCTTAGGAAATTGATTAGTGAGACACAAAAGAACTGGGTGCATTGTCTACCTCTGGCACTGTTGAGCATGAGAACTGTTCCAAATGCAAAAGGGTTAACTACTTTTGAAATTCTGTTTGGGAGGGCATATCATACACCTCAATGGAAACCTCTCATGCCTGCAGAACAGGAGGCTGACAGTTCATTTGCAGAGTATATGAGGCGATTTTTGAATAACAAACTTTTGTAATTAAATTCTGTTTCAGATAAAGAATAAACCAGACCATCAGAAGCAGCAATAGCCCCAGGCACGTGGGTCTGGGTGAAGGTCGTGAAGAAAAAGAACTGGAGTTCTCCGAAGTGGGAAGGGCCGTACCAGGTACTACTGTCGACACCTACTGCAGTCAAGATCGCAGAGCGAGCATCCTGGATTAATTTGACACATTGTAAACTGGTTAAGAAGTTTGAACTGGACAAAAACTTTGTTACTGTTGTACAACGAGAACAAAATGACCAGGTATAGAGTGAACATAGATGCAGAACAACCTCAGAAAATTTGCATGATTATTCTGATAGCTATACTGATAACATTGATCTTTTTGTTGTGGCCTTTCTTTTTCCCAGCCACAAAAGTTGAACTGATCAAACGTGATGCATTACTTATAGACTGGCATCCAAACTTCAACACTTACCAGGCAATTAAATATGTGTATGCTGAGACTTTTAATGTTTCAAACTGCTGGATTTGCACAGCTATACCGACAGCATACGGGGGATTATTAATGACTGCTGTCCCCCAGGGGTCAATGAGACCTGGGAAAACTTGATCTTTGATACTTCACCTGTGAAATCACAAGACAAAATAGCATTGTACCTACCTGTTACACAAAAAGGGATTGTATGTTTTTACAATAATGACTCTATTCAGTTGGGTTGGAGCAATTGCAATGTGACTGTTTATTATATGTGTTATATTAAACCCAGTAAGACTAAAACTATTTGTGATGCAAACTATGATGCATATTTCGCTAAAATGCATAGAAATGTTGATGAGATACAACATACTCCTGTTCTTTTAAAGCAGCTTTCTATTATTGATAAGAAAATGTTTCATGCAGGGCAAGCTTATATCAATACTAAAGTAGAGAATTGTTATTTTGTTTGTGGGAAAAAAGCATATAAATGGCTACCTGAGAATTGGTCCGGAAGTTGTTTTTTGGGTTACCTGGTTCCGGCCATACAACACACTGCAGCTTTGCCTCAGGGAAAAATTCGTAATGTCAGAGAGGTCAGCAGTAAACCTAGAAGTCCGATTAAGAGACCCGAGAATCTGGTAGGACGAATCGAAGCAGGATGGAGAAACCATAACTCCGTAAAAAACAAAGATAAACTGACACACATGGACTTGAGTGACACCATTATATCATGGGCAGGCATAGCCCCTGCATATGGTGCAGTGAAATTGATTTGGGAGCTGAGAAATCTGTCTAAACTTCTCGAAGTTATGAGCAATGCAACTTTTTCTGCTCTCGAATTAGTGACTGATGAACTGAATGCTATGAGAACTGTGGTGCTTCAGAACCGCATGGCTCTCGACTTCACCCTAGCGCCGAGAGGTGGTACGTGCGCTTTAATAAAAGAAGAATGCTGTTTGTATATTCCTGACAACCAGCATGAAATAAACGACCATCTTGAGGTGATCCAGCAAGTGTCAACCATGACCAAACCAGGCCCAAACCCTCTGACGGACTTTTTCCAGAATTTGTTTGGGGGGTGGGGTTCCATCCTAATGAACATCCTGATTGCCATTTGTGTGGGATTACTCCTATTAGGAGCATGCATTTGTTGTGGTATTCCCTGCATGAAAAAGTTAATCAAAGAATTTATAGATATATCAGTTTCTGAGACTTTGTATCAAAGCACTGAAATTGAAGAATTGTTGAAAAGTGAAACACTTTCATAAGTTTGAACTGAATGACTCTCTTAACTGCAAATCCTGAATGGAAGAGGTTAGGAGAAGAAGCAAACTGTTTATTCTTTTGAAAATAGAATTAAAAAGTATTAACAGGGGGGAAATGTCAGGAAAATATGTATTAATGTGTGCTTAATGCTAATTAGAAACTAAATGAGTTAACACGTTTTTCATTCTATTTTACATGCACTATTTTATATACAGCTGAATTTCATATGAGACTAAAAGATGCTTTTGAAACTGCAGTGTGCTTTCTGAAACTTGCAAGATGCCCTCTGACCTAGTAATTGCTAGCACAGCAATATTCATGTTTATGCCTTTTAGAAATGTACTTGAGAAGCAGGTGACTATCTGCTAGTTCAGGAAGCAATGAATGAACAATGTCATATTCTATAATGTAATGATTTTGAACAATTAGCTCTGTTCGAAGTATGAGAACACACACAGCTGCAGATGGTAGAGATAACATAGACAAAGGACTGTTGGAAAAATGAACTGCAATCTATACTTGCTTTGTGCTCAAATTAGCAATAGTACCTTGAATGGTAACATTGCATATATCTAACCGGTGGTAGCCAAGGCTACGTTGTTTTTCTTAGGAAGTTTCTCACAAAAATTGATAGTACAAGCAGAAAATCATATAAACAAGCACTGCGAAATGATGATATTAAAACTTGTGATTTACTATGTCAGCTTGGTAGGCAATGTCTTATTAGAAAATGTATAAAAATGCTTGCATTTCCTGATTCTAGTCAGACAAATTCTGTATTAGCACATTTTTGTCTCCTTGCTGCCAGATTAAAGTGCCTTAACCTGAACCTATCATGTATTGATAATTTTTAAAGTATATTTTTCCTTTGGCAATACCTGACACCTGTCCTCTCCCCAGTATGTCCAATGAGCAGGTCATAACCATGCTCTTCAAGGCCAAAAACACAGCCTGTGTGGTACCAGATAACATTCTAGGCTGCTTACTTTACAACCTAAAACATGAATTAGTGGATCCACTTGGCACTCTCTTTAACCATAGCCTGAGCATTGGCTTTGTTTCAGCAGAGTGGAGAACAGTAACTGTAATCCCCTTGCACAAAAGGGGTCCATCAACTGACCCTGGGAGCTATAGACCTATAAGCCTAACCAGCCTTATCTGCAAGGCAATGGAAAGAATCATCATGGACGTTATCAACAAGGACATACTGATCTGTGCCAGTTTGGCTTTGTTAATGGTAGATCATGCTTACTAAACCTGTTGGACTTTTTTGAGAATGTCACCAAAGCCCTGGATGAAGGCAAAGCAGTACTTACTGCCTATCTTGACTTAGCCAAGGCTTTCTACATAATTCCCCACTCATGTATCATCGAGAAAGTCTCCCAGCTGGGGACACAAGAATACAGGCTATTGAGGAAAAGGAAGGGGAGAAATCAAATATTATCATGGAACTATCGAATAGAGGAAGCTGTAAAGCAGTTAAGACAAGAAGTGTCACTGTTAGAAGAGTATAGAAGAGGGAACAGATCAACAAAAATCCTTAGAAAGATAAATGTAATAAAAGCAATGCGCAGTATTAGAACAGATCAGGATCTATCATGCACTATCACAAATAACAAAATAAAAATCTCATCACAGGCAGAATAACTTAGAAGATGCACTGATAAATATAAAGGAAAAGTACAAAATAAGCAATTTATTGATGACCCAAAAATGTTTTATAGAGAATTGGGAAACAAGGTAAAAGGAATTGAAAGACCACAAAAAAAAAAGAAGAATTAGATATATTTTGGAGAAGTACTTATGAAGATCCTATGGAACATAACAAAGAAGCTAAATGGATAGAAGAAGTAAAAGAAAGAATAAGAAATTTAAAGGTACAGGATATGAAATGGGCTGAAGTAACAGCTAGAGAGACTGAAACAAAGTTAAGAAAAGCCCCTGATTTGAAAACCCAAGGCCCAAATGCAGTACCTAATGTCTGGTTAAAAGTATTAACATCTTTGCATGAAGATTTAGCCATGAGTAAGAACTATTTATATGCACACCCCGAACAGACACCAGCCTGGCTAACAACAGGAAAACCAATGCTCCTACTTAAGAGTGAACCTGCAAGCTACCCTAAAAATAATAGACTAATAACTTGCTTTCTAACGACGTATAAACTATACACTGGAATTGATGCTGACAGAGTTTATAGTCATTTGCAAGAAAACTCTTTTATGGCAATAAAACTAAAGGGCAATAAAAGGAAGTCATATGGAACAAAGGATAATTTATTGTTATATAAAGTCATAGTGGAGAACTGTAAAAAGGGGAAGAATCTAAGTATGGGATGGACTGACTACAAAAAAGCACTTGATAGTATCCCACATTCATGGATAAAAGAATGCTTAAAGATGTATAAGATACCCCCTACACTGATCGACTATATTACAGTGACCATGAAAGAGTGGCAGACCATTTTGCAATTAAGCCATGCTAAAGGACAAATTATTATCCCAAGGATAAAAATTTAAAGGGGGATATTCCAGGGTGACTCTTTGTCAACACTGCTATTCTGTCTTGTCTTTAACTCATTAAGCTGTCTACTTAACAGCTTAGGCCATGGCTATAAGTTGGCGCCTAGAAAACTACAAAATGCAAAGACTTTTCATCTTCTCTTTGTCGATGATTTAAAACTGTATAGCCCATCAGCCGAGGAACTGAAAGCACAACTGCGAGTTGTCAAAACTTCTTGAGATGATGTAAAAATGTCATTTGGTCTTGATAAATGTGGAAAAGCAACCTTTAAAGCAGGAAAAATGCAGCACCAAGAAAACATCAGTTTGGGACAAGAATTGTGATATAAAATAACTTGAGCAAGAGGGAGTGTATAAATATTTGGGAAGTGATGAAGGATCAACAATAAAACATGAACAAATGTGAATAAAACTTAACAAGGAATACTTTAGAATATTTAAATTAATCCTGAAAACAGCATTGACATCTAGAGGAACAAAATTCAAGCTGTAAACCAATTTTGTCCTAACTTACAGTTTTGGAGTGACTGGTCTGAAAACGTGCTGGAAAGATTAGACAGGAAAACAAGAAGGATGCTTCATGCTCACCAAATGATTTATAAAATTCAGTGCATACCAAGATTATATATTCCCCGTTCTGAAGGAGGGATGGGCCTCCTTGAAATTGGTTACATGTATAGATCTGCAATCATGGGATTGCACACATATCTGCTGACCTCACTAGACCCAAAAATGGTGAACATTTTGAAACATGAGGAGAATAAATCTTAGATGTCTTCCCTGCTTAGTCTAGCTGAAGCATATCAGTGTCAAGCAGGAATGGAAATCAAACCAGAAGTAGATAAAAATCAGGCAGCAACTGAATGTGCAAAAAAAAAAAAAAAAAAAAACAAAAGAAAGAATATAAGGTGAATGATCAGATGATAAGGTGAAAAATATGGAAAATGTATAAATATATTTGCAAGTATAGAAAACTTCTGGAAGAACTTCATGTTGATCAGGACAGAATGCAGGAATGGTTAAGGAGAAGTGAATTCACACCAAGAGATGAAAGGTTAATATTGGCGGCCTAAGATAGTGGGCTATGTACATGCTGGTTTACAAAGTTCATTGAACATATGGGAGAAACAGACAAATGTAGGTTTTGTAAAACAGAATTGGAAACAGTTGCACACCTCTTCCTGGTTATGACATACTAATGGCAGAAGAATTGTATAATGAAGGACATAATAATGTGGCAAGACTGTTGCATTGGGGATTGTGCAAGCATTATTGTACTGAAGTGGGTGAAAAACACTTGGAAACGTGAGCCACAAAGCATCATAGAAAATGATGAAATACCAAAAGTTCAAAAGATAGATACTAGAAAACCAGATATAGTGGTCCGTGATAAAAAGGCAAAAGTAGCATTGATCATTGAAATCGCCACACGCAGTGACTACCGTGTCTTGCATACAGAGGCACAAAATCATAAAACATCAGTATTTGCAGTCAGAAATGAGAGCAATGTGGAAGAAAGATACCCAGACAATTCCAATATTAGTAGGAGCAATGTGTCTTATAAAAAAGAATCTACAATCATATTTAGATATGTTAACCATACATGTAACCCCATCTGAATTGCAGAAGGAGTCATTACTGGCATATTGCGGGTGCTGCAAAAAGCACTTCTGGTTGACATCAAAGATTGAAACAATACTAATTTCATGAACTGTAATCGTACTTTGACTTAGGAATGGGGTCCGTTCCTGTCATGGTATTAGAAACCCAAAAGACTTGGAAAAATTAAAAAAACTGGGGATTAACCCATATATCACTAGATGGGTAGCCAACTGACTCACTAACAGAACCCATATTGTCAAAGTTGGGGATTCCACGTCCACCAGCAGAACAGTTACCAGTGTGGTACCACAAGGTTCTGTGCTTGGCCCTCTTCTGTTTGGAATCTATTTTTCGGTAATCCAGGCAAAAGTAGATGGTCTGTGCCTCACCAAGTTCACATATGACTGCAAACTGGGAGCAGTCATTGAGTCCCCTAAAGATATTAGCATATTATGGGAGGGGTTAACACAGGCAAATGATTGGTGCCAAAGCCATGGTCTAAAACTAAATGCAAAAAAAGTGCATCATTGTCCCCTTTGACAAAGAGGTAGCCCTCTGTAAATTACAATATAGGCAGCACTCCCCTAAGCTTGAACCCAGTGGTACATGACTTGAGAACACAAGTTGATAGTAGTAAAATGTCTAAACTTTTATCACCATGTGTCCACAGTGATAAGGAAAGTCTTTTACGTTGCACACCTCATAAGTAAGGGCATCACATGGAAGGCAACTCCTCTGTACTCCATCCTCATCAGACCACTAATAGAGTACAGTGCTTCCTTTTGCATGCATTTCATCGGACACCTGCAGCAGCTGGAGCGACCACAGAGGCTCCTGACCAAGAGAATTCAGGGACTCCAAAACATGACCTACACGGAAAAACTGAAAGCCCTGTCACTGTACACTGTGTCCTACAGGCTGCTGACAGGCATCCTGAGCCTGGCCTACAGAGCAGTCTCTGACCCTGTCTTAATGGAAATGTTGCACATCTGCAAATCAAATAGGACAAGAGTCACTCTCTGCAGAGATCTCAGCATTACCTGTGACTTAAACAAAACATGCTGGAGAGACAATTATGTCTCCTAGAGGCTGCCACTACTCTGGAATAAACTCCTAATTCACATTAAGCAGAGCCCCTCAATTACCCTATTTAAGTGCAACCTGGACAACTGGATGGGGGACCATAAATTCACCCCAGATGTGGCACATATGTCCCTTATGGACAGGGGCAGATGGTGCTGATCATAGATTTGCTCTACAAGCAATCAAACCATTTAACAATGGTCAATTAGGGAGCCATCTAACCATGGTCAATTAGGGAACATGGGTATTACATGTCTAGGCTTGTAAAGGTCCTAGGGCCATTAGCCTAGTAACCTCCTATGAACATATGAACCCCGGGGACAAAGCCAATGGCTAAGCTCAGGCTGAATAGCTGTAGGAGTAGAATAACCACTGCATGCTCCTGCTGCTCATCAGACAGCTGGGTATATTACTAGGTTAAATGAAGGATGTATTTGACAGAAACGTACACTTAACAGCTCCATTATGACCTACATTACTCCAGTAATGCTGTTCACTGTGCAACAGTTAGAGATGTCAAGTGGACATGATTAACAAGGCAGATATGCAATACAATGTAAGTTTAAACACTTTGGCACTCTGTTTTACTTCACACTTATTTACTTCATATTATGCTGCAAGACTTAATTCAATGTTTATTTATTTATGTCTGTTAATTGGAATGGAGTAGCCAAGCACATTACCCCTTTTTCAGTGGATCACAGGGGGAAAAACTCCACAGTTATATATGCAGAAAGTCAGATTAACATAAGGGTAAAAGAGTACTATGTATCACATTAAAAGAAGTAAAGAAAATTGCTGTACATTATTATTATATCTACTATTTATACATAATGCCATATAATGTAACAAAACAATTTTGCTAGTATATGGAAAAAGAGTACAGATTCATTTAAGTTTATCATTATACAAGCAAATCATTATGGGGTACATGAAGATCTGTGTTAGCAATGGATGCATGGGATGAAAGTGGGGGGGTTAACATATGGAGGAGGTACAGAAATTAGGGAGTTAAGCTGAAAAAGGAGCAGATAAGTTGAAGAAGTACTAAAAGTATGCGTTTTGTGCCCGTATTCATGAACACCTACATGTTGCGTTAAGCCCATTGACTGGATGAGCAGTGAAGAGTGATAGCAAACAGCCGTACATGTTGCAGATGGCTGCAAGTAAAGTTTAGCAGATGAATATGTTACTTTGCAAATAAAGAGGTAAAGTACATGCTAATGAAGGAAATAATCATAGTGGAGGGATTCAGAAATGTAAAATTACCTATATATTGCACTTGCTTTTGTTCTGAATTCCAAGACATGTTGGAAGCATGAAGAAACTGTGAAAAATGTTAGGGGTTCCTGCAGTCATTATAAATTTGTATGTGCAACAGGCTGTAATACAAGATGGTGCTGCTGCCAGAACTCTGCCTAGAAGAGGAAGGGTGTTCAGACCATGTCTGACCTACCATGGACTATGAAATAGAAATAGTAGATCACTATAGGGTGGACAGGAATACTATAGACCAAACAAGGAATATCTGCCGTGCTCACTTGAGGTCCAAGGGTCTCATGGAAAACTCATCCCAGAGGAAACAAATGTATGTGTTGCATTACATATACTAGCTACACAGACTTTTCAGTAATTCATATGGGACACAGTGGGGGGGAATCACAGGCCTCTACCTCAAGAATACTCCACCAATTTCTCAAAGCAATGCTGAAACATGTGGGGGGGGGTATATCTGGCTTCCACATAACCCAGAGGAGTGAGCTACCACCACACAAAATTTCTGTGCCATAGCCCATTTTCCTGGAGTACTGGGTGACATAACTGCAACCACATTGAAATAAGAGCTCCACCTGCTTAATTGGGAAGGAGGTACATAAACAGAAAAGGCTGTCACTCCATCAGGTGTCAGGTGGTCTGTAATGTACAAGGTATCACCTGTAAAGGGTATGCAGGTCACCCTGACAATTTCCAAGACTTTTCTGACCTGTACCTAAGGTTTTCAAGGGCCAGCTTACCACAAGGACATCTTTTGGGGGCTGCACTATATGAATTGTAGCCTTGGATCATGACTCCCAAGAGAAACCCTCACAACCCCACTGAACAAGGTTATGGCAATGTACATACACAGACTAGACATAACATAGAACATATATTTGCCCTGCTCAAGTCATGTTTCCAATTTCTAAATGCATCTGAAGGTACCCTGAAATATGACTGTGCCACCTCTGCCCAAATACTTACTGTCTGTATCATCTTACATAACATCTTACTTAGGAAGAAATTGCAGTAGAGAACCACAGAACACAGGCCACAGTTTCCAGCAACACAGCGTGTGCCAGAAGACACAGATAAGAGGTGACATGGGGAACCTGCAAATGGGGATGATCATGGCAGACAGAAGGGTGCCAGATCAAAAGGAACTGCCAAAAATACTAAGAACTCTCCTCAAAAGTCAGCATAAATGTGGTTTAGATATGCTTAAGTTAATTGTTAAAGAAAATGTGAGAATACTGGATGGTATTCAAAAAGATATTGAACTGTTGGACCAATGCATCCATAGGGATTTAATGTTCAGTGTGCAGGAAGAAAAATGTAAATATTTTAATATTAGGAAGAGTGTTGAACAGAGGTGTAATGACCTCATTCAGAGAAAAATCAAAAAATTGGAAAGGGACATACATGAATATAATACCCACAATAGTTATCCCAAACCTCAGGGGCCATATAGAAATTATGGAAATACATATGCTGAGTATAGTAATGAGACAGAGGAGGTAGAGGCTATGGAATACAATAGGGGAGATGAAAATTATGGTGAGAATGACAAGGAATATGATGAAGCTTTCCCTCCTTTACGGAGGTCCGAACGTTTAATTAATAAACAGGGACCACAGAATGTGAATTTTCAGTGGAGGGGAGGCAGAAGGGGGAGGGGGAAATTTTATTGAACCCTGGTCCGGACCTCCCAGTAGATGGTGAGAACGGACCTATTGATAAGGTTCATCTCATCAGGAATAATTTTAGTATTTACAATTTTAGTAGTGTAAATGTGGAAAAAGAGCATTTTACTCTTTTTTCCAAGGGTTTGAAATTCATACCGAACAATAATGGAGATATGGCTAAAAGCCTTTTAGATATAAAACTATTTCTGAGAAAAGTGAACTTTAAAGTGATGTGGCCAAGTACAAACAATACAAGGAATGGTATGGATAGTGACATATTGAGGAGAAAAAGTACATACAATCCACCATTACACCCACAAATAAAGAATTTAGAAAAAGTGGTTGAAAAAAAAATAAGAGGGATGTGTAACACGAATAAATTTTATAGTAATTTAACTAAAAAAGAAAAATATTTATTATATGAGATCAAGAATAACAAAGAAATAAGAATAATGAAGCCTGACAAGGGTGGGGGGATTATATTTATGGACTATATCCTTTATGATAGTAAAATGTATATACATTTATGGGATGAGAATAGGTATAGAACAGTCTCTAGAAATGAGATCAACATAGCCTATCACAGAATAGATACGGCTTTACATGATATGGTACAAGAAGGGTTAATAAGTCCTAGTAGTTATGGATTTTTAAAGGTGGATAAACCAAAGGTTCCGGTGATCTTTGGGATACCTAAAATCCACAAAAATCCTATGGACCCCCCATTGAGACCCATAGTGTCAGCTGAAGGCTCTAAAACTGAGACCTTGGCTAAATATGTGGACAAGAAGTTAAAACCTATATGGATGGGAAGGCCTAGTATCTTAAAAGATTCATGGGAGTTATTAAGTGATCTAAATAACTGTGGATGGCAAGACAATATTTTATTCCTAACCATCGATATAGTTGATTTATTTTCCTCCATACCTCATGATGAAGGTAAAACTATACTGGAGGAAATAGTGTTTGATTATGGAGACATGGGTAGGAATGACAAGTTAGCATGCCTTTGGCTTATGGACTTGGTTTTAAGCAACAATTTTATTTATTTTAAAGGTGAGTTCTTCCAGCAGATCCAAGGGGTAGCCAAGGGGGCAGCTTGTGCCCCCACATATGCTAACCTCATTTTGGCATTTTGGGAAGAAAAATATGTCCTCAACTCCATTTATAATGAATGTTGGATAATGTATAGGAGATTTTTGGACGATATAGTTATCCTCTGGACTGCTGGAAGAGATAGATTGTCTGAATTCATGGAATATTTAAATTCTACCACTAGTTTCTTAAGCTTTACACATCATGTGTCAGAGTATAGTTTAATATATCTAGATGTTGAATTTTATAAAGGGGAAGGACATTATGAATCTAAAGTATATAGGAAGCCTACGTATTGTAATTCCTTCCTACATTATACTAGTGCCCACCCAAACCATTGTAAGAAAAGCATTGTTAAGGGGCAATTTGTAAGGGGTAGCCGCATGACAAGTTTGGAACAGGATTTTAAAATCGAATGCGATTTTTTAGAAAAAATGTTTTGGGAGAGAGGCTACCCCAAAGAATTTGTTGAAAAAATAAAAATGGAAGTGATGGAAGGAAGGAAAGGTAGATTTCAACCTATATACAAAGGACAAGAAGGTGGAGCTGCAACTAATCCCACTATTAATACAGGACAAATTAGCATTAATAGCAATAGATCTGAAGGTTATTCCCAAGCATTAGTATTAGAATATAATAATATAAATAGTGGAATAAGTAAAATATTTTTCAAAGAATGGGAGAAATTTGTGGCACTTTCTGATATAGAAAGTATATCAAATATTCCTAAGAAAATAATCTATAGGAATTCAAGGAATATGGGCAACATTTTGGAGAATAGGAAGGTGATTTCTAATAGAAATAATAATAAGAAGGGCACTTACAAGTGTGGTCGCTGTGCCCAATGTAGTTATGTATCTAATGGGGAGGGGTATTATATTCAAAGTAGAAATAGAAAGGTATATAGTACGGAATATTTCAATTGTGATACAAAATGCATAGTATATCTTGCTTATTGTGAAAAATGTGGTTCTTTTTACATTGGTAAATCTGAAAGAGCCCTAAAAAAACGAATTTATGAACATATATATGAAATTTCGGTAAAGAAAGAGAGTAATGCCTTATATAAGCATAGTAAACTTTGCAAGGAATATAAATTTAAATTTTTAATTGTAGAACATATACCAATGGATATTAGAGGGGGCCCCTGGGAGACCAGGATAGAATATAGAGAGCTATGGTGGCAGGTGGCATTAAATGCGGATAAATGGCCAGGGTTAAATGATAATATTACTATACTTCCCTTATTAAAATTAAGAGCAGCCAAATTATAAGAAAATACATATTTGGTTTTGCCACTAGAGGTCCCCATTACAACTCCCCATAGATTTAGACTACATTTTAAAACCTTTTAAAATATTTTAAAACATATTTATGAATTCATAATGCACTCATAATAGTATTTTATTATTAATGAATGTTCCCCTACATTTTAATAATGTTTTTTATATAATATGTGTTATATTGTGTTATATATTCATTGGAATATTTATGTATATATATTTATTAATATATTGAAATGTGTTATATTTTAAACATTTATATATATTTTCATCTCTTCTACTTATTATAACTATGTGCAATATATATTTAATGAAAAAGCATGATTGTGGGTATGAAATATTAACATTCTGAATTTCTGCTTTAAATGTTGATTAGATATAATTAGGAAACTAATTATCTTTTTAAGTAAGACTATAAATTGACACAATAATGGATGCATTGGGGTATCTGATGAAGTCTATGTGTGACGAAAACACAGTGTGTGATTTTACTAAAGCGTTCATGGTTTTTGGAGTGTTTGGCGTTTAATAAAAGACTGTACTACATCTTGGTGTCGTGGACTGGTCTCTGGAGTGGCGAGTGCTTCCATCTGCAGACAGAAGGGTGCACAATATGCCATGACACTGACTAAAAGGCAATGAATACCCCCCACACACACACACATATGCACACACACTCACCACTTAATTAAAGAAGAAAAAGGAGCAAAAATGAACAGTAAAAGTGATGCATGCAAACTTACCAGCCTTTACTTACCCATGTATTGGCTGGATACTGTCAGCACCAGACTACAAAGTTCTCAGCAGCAAAGGTGAGAGATGAACCTGTAATGAACAGATACATGTTTACCATATGTGTATGTACTATACTTCAATAAATTCAAACTATTGACCAACTATACAGCAATGTCATCAGTAACCTATATGACTAATATATACAACATAAACTGAGCATACAGACCAAAACAACTATGGAGCTTTTAAATGTATCAAATTTTCTCTGCATATGTTTTCAACCTGTGCATCAAGTCAAAGCAGTCTTATATCAAACAAACCTAAAGAAAGTAGGGCAATGTCACCATCACCTGCATAGGTAGGTGATGAAGCTCAGTTAGAGAATCACACAGCATTTCTGGTCTGCTCACTACTGTGCATCAGGCATCAGAAACTCCAAAAGGGATCACGACAGTCACAGTGTCCACTGCACAAGGGGCTGAGTGAACAGTAATTCATAAGAAATAATGCTATACTAATACTACTGCTGCTAATACTGCCTGCTATAACAAGTATGGAGACTACGGTAATAACACTGTTGAACTTAAGCAGATTAAATCTAACTAAAATTCAGTATATATCTTGATGAAAGTGAGCATTTTTTGTAAGCAGTCATTAGCTGTCTACTCTGTACATCAGTCATAGGCAACCGTAAGTCACAGAATTGTGCAAAGGGCAGAGCACACTCAACATCACTTTTACAGGATGGGGGGATGATTACTGGAGAGCAAGCTTAACATAAAATACGTGTGATTGTGTGTGTACATGTATATGCATGACAGATGAGGGTCAGAGCAAATATGCACTGTCTGGGCCAGTAGCTCCAGAAGAAGGAAGTCAATTTTGAAGAATTGTGTGTGTGTGTGTGTGTGTGTGTGTGTGTGTGTGTGTGTGTGTGTGTGTGTGTGTGTGTGTGTGCACGCGCGCGCGCGCTCGTATGTGTCTGAGAGATGGCATGGGCCATGTGATTTGTACTTTGTGTGAGTCTGCAGGATCACAGCCACAGCATTTTGTGGTAGCACTATACCCTGATATCCTGGACAGGTGTGAGCTATGCACAATAGAGGATACAATTCATTGCTGCCCACCCTAATCACATGAACTATCTCTGCTAGGAGTTGCACTGCTAGTTCCATGACCCAGGCTAGAAGTTGGGGTGCTACCTGAATGTGAATGATGTGTACTGGATGAGCTGTCATCACAACTATGTCCATGACCATGGGGTCTACCACGTTTCGATATGGACACCTCAACCACTGATGGAGTAGTAGAAGTAGCACCAATATAGGAGCAGGATCAGGCACAGCCATAGTTATGTTGGCTAATATCTGACAATGTATTGGCTCTCCAGACCCCAGTGGATGTTTACCCTCCCCATCATCCATTCCATAACAGGCACTGCACAGTCCACTGTGTTATTCATCCTGTCCAAAGACTCATACACACGGTTCATCCAGCCTTGTAGATCAGAATGTGTGACTTGCAGTATTCTGACTGTCTCTTCCAAGGCCCTGGTGGAGTTTGCCTGTGCCTCCATGATGGGCTTACACATATGTGAGGTGACAGTTACAGACACACCAGCATCAGAGGGAGTGCATACCTTTCAACCTCTTAGTATGAGAAATCTGTAAAAAAACCCAAATAGGGACAGATTTTAAATATTGCTCTTATAAACTTAGAAAGTTGCTAAAATAACAGGACATGCATTTTCATTCATTTTCTGAATGGTATGAAGTCTGAAACTCAACATTTCATTATTTGGTGACTTCATACCTCAGTGATTTGCTAGAAAATCACAGACTTATGAAAAAAAGACCAAAACTATGAGACAAAAATCTGGACAGTTGAGAGGTATGGGTGAGGGCGGTAAGTATTTATTTATTTATTTGACATTTGTTGACCAGGTTAGTCCGACTGAGCTGAAGCCCTTTTTCAGCAAAGGCCCGGGAAGAAAAGCTCCACAAGTAAGTATAAACATGTACAATGTTTGCAGTGTAATATGAATACTCAAAATTAATAAAAGAAAATCATGTATAATACATGGTAACATCTCAAAGTATTTACAATCAATATTATAAATGTTCTCCAGTACAATAATTACAGAGAGTGAGACCCAAGTTCAATTAATAGCTGCTTTGCTAGTAGAGTATTAATGTAGTCAAGATCTAGTTATGTCAACGCTGATACACAGTAAAGCGAGTAGATAGAAGATGGAAAAGGTTAGGAGAGAAAGAGTTGAATGGACGGGGGAAGTTGGTCAAGGAAGGTGATTGCAGTCACAGATCCAAGTTTTGTTTTTGGTAGCTGTTTTGAAATTATGTCAGTGATTGATGTTTCGAATGTCCAGTGGAAGTTTATTCAAGATTGGGCCAGGGAGTAGCTATACAGGTTTTGACCTATTTTAGTTTTAGGCTTGTAAATAGAGAGAAGGTTTTGTTCAGCACCACGGAGAGATCTTGGTGGTGAGTAGGGGAGATGAGTGAGGAAATGCTGGGACTGAAGGAGGGGAGATGCAATATAGATTGCATCATTTGAAGATGAGAGTGGAGTAGGTTGTGAGCAAGCTCTAGCCAGTTTAACTTTTTATGAGCTAGTAGGGGTGGTCTGTAGTGAATTTAGCCACTTTGTTGTAGGTGAATTACTAGTTTTGATAGAAGGTGGTTTGAAGGTTGTGAGGATGTGTGAGTGATCTTTGACAAGGATCTTACATAAGAAGTTGTAACAGTGACTCATTTTAGCAATTAGTATGTCAATATCTAGAACAGTCGGTTCTGTACAATATTCCCTTTTTTATAAGTTGCTCTTCCTTAAGGAAAAGTGTGTCCTCCCCTTACGACACACACACACACACACACACACACACACACACACACACACACACACATCCCCAAGTAGGGGAATATTTCCTTTCCCTAGGGATTGTGCAATCTCAGTTATTATATATAATTACTGCTGGTGTGGTGGGTGCACGGGGGATTGCCCTCCCTGCAAAAACACTTGTTGTTGGTTTACTCTTCTCCAGGGTAATCCCTAGAGCATGCATAACACATGTTGTTCTGAGTGTGTTCAACGTTAGGACATCAGTCTGTAGGGTTTTGGGACACTGTATGTTCGACACACTGTCCTACATCCATATTGATATATATCTATATATACATATACACACACACACACACACACACACATATATATATATATATATATATATATATATATATATATATATATATATATATATATGGCATACCTGGAGCATCACTAGTAGCACTGGGTGACTCCTTGGAGCTGCCAGGATCTCTTTAAGCTAACAGGAACTTAAGTATGCTTTATCATCTACAAGCGCTGTGTCAGGAAATGAACTGAAGGGCTCCTTTGTAACATTTGTTTTGTTAAATTGCTCAATTTGTAAAGAACCATCATGTTAAAATATAGGCATAATCCACTCAAGCAACCATGTTCATAATACAGCAGTGCTATTTATTGTACAAGTGTGCCCAGATATAATGCTTTTCATAGTCAGTGACTAAGAAGTATTACATAATGTTGTACTCTATTTGCTCTGATTCCTAAGGTTAGAGGCTAAAATAGAGCATATGTTTGCTCCTTAACACAGGATGTTATTGCCTGTTATTTGATCTACACATATTCATGTCTCAAAGAACATATAAACTTGCATTTGTAAAGCATCTTACTTGACAAGAAGCCAGGATCATACTTGATGATCAGTTCAACAATTATAACATGACTAAACTAAACACAAACACTGAAGCTACAGACAGATACTGATGCATCTCCAATGACTAATTTAAGTTAGTATAGCAAGTAATAATTTTTATTGTCTACAGAATTAGCCCATGGGTTTCTTTTCCTACATCCAACTGACACTTTCATTCTTCTATCATTGTGATATCCTTCCAACTCATTTTTTTCTCTTGTCAAAGCAAGACTCAGGTTTTAGAGAGCAGGCCAGTCTGCAGATCATGTGTATTCTACTCCTCACCCTGTGGCAGCCTTATAAACTATATTATAGCAGCCTCAGGAGGGCATGCACACTTTCATGCATACACAATCTCCCAACTAAGAGGAACATTGCTTACAACATGAGGCTTGCTAAGGTCTTTGTGCTGTGGCAAATACCATAGTAGTGAGACAAGCTGCCTCCCTCAACAAGGATGGGCAACTCAGTGTTGGCCACACACTTCCATCCTCCCTATATGATTCCTCCAGTGTACCAAGTAATCCTGACCAAAATATGTTACTCCTGGAACTTACTTTGACTTTGTATCAAAGGGACATTATCTCTGTGACCAACTTGATAATCATAATGCGTCTTATCCCACTTATACAAATTTTAATCCTTAACTGGATGTAAATCTGCATATAGACCTGGGTGGAATTTTAACCAATGGCAGTCATCTCTGCAGACACTCTGATTCTACTACCTGACTCAATGAGTGTAAGTGAATGTATGTAAACATGTATGCCGGTAAGTGAGCGAGTGTTTCTGTCTGTGTGTGTGTGTGTGTGTGTGTGTGTGTGTGTGTGTGTGTGTGTGTGTGCGTGTGTGCGTGTGTGTGTGTATGTGTGTGTGTGTGTGTGTGTGTGTGTGTGTGTGTGTGTGTGTGTGTGTGTGTGTGTGTGTGTGTGTGTGTGTGAGTATACATGTGTTTCTGTATGAGTTTGAGTATGCATTTTGTGAGGTGCCTGAGCAGCAATGATGCATGTGTTGGCAGGAAGACCACTAGTGCAATTAGGTCTGATACTGGAGTGTTCAATTCAGAGACATGGTAATTAGCCTCAAATGAAGTGTTTTTTTTTTTGGTGTGGCTTTATCTTGTCTGCCAATTAGAGATTATTGCAGGTTGCATCAATTAGCAGACCTGCATTGCCCAGTTATCACTGGCAGTGATGTTCTTTCTGAATTCTTGGGCATACTTGTACAAATCAGAGTCGGATTTACGCATGGGCATAGGGGTGCATGCCAGCCCCCTTTTAAAGCTGTTCGTAACTCCATGGTAATAAAAAAATGCACTACACTGTTATTTTATTGAAATCAGAAATGTAGCGCCAAAACAGTACATTTTTCTGTTTCAACTTACCAATTTTTTTCCTGTGAAAGACACATTGGAGATGTGATTGGAGGTTTGCTTTCAGGTGATCTATATGATGATCCTGAACTGCTCCTCCAACTGCATCTCCATTTTAGTTGAGTGAAGGCACATTGCGTGATAGGTCATACAGATTTGGTGAACAAAAAATAATTATATTTTTTCATAAAATTCATTCAGCAGAAGAACAGAAAGTTTGGATAATTTGATCACATCCTGCTTGTTTAGAGAACTGCTACAATTCATCAGTCATTGAGGCATAGCACTTTTCAGAGACCCTGAGGTAATTTGTTTGTCTTCAGCACAGCTTGAAAAAGCATTACAGCTGAGAAACTTGTGGGGTACCCTACAATTATATTCTGCTTTAATTCCTTTAACATGTGAACAATAAATCAAGAGCCTGATTTTTTTTTACATTCATATAGGTCTGTTTTGCACCTCCTTTCCTTTAATAAAGGAGCAAGTATATAATCTCATTATACAGGCATAGAAGAGATTCATATGAATGCAAAAATATGTAAAGCTCTTAGATTAAAAGTTGCAATATGAGTGCTGAAATATTTAACAGGATTATTTGACTATGGTATTGGATAAGGGTGACGTCTGGTCAAGCTGCATTGTAAAATACAGTGGTTTTAGTCTGGCTGTGGTGATGGTTGTGTTTCTTTTACTGGCATAAAGATTTGACATTGGGTAATAACCCTCTTCCTAGCAGGTGTGATGAGTGAATCACTGGGAAAGTATATGAGCAGAGCACTGAAGTAATATGCACTGTAAATGAGAGAGCAAATATCCAAAGCATTAATTCTTTTATGTTCTCTGCAAATGCAAAGGCTTGTATTTGTGGTGAACAGAAAACAAATAGAATAATTTTAAGTGTAAACTTAATGGTTGTCTTTAATTCTGTATACCCTGTGATGATTATTGTGTGGAGATGCTTTTCCCTTTGAAGTAAACAGTGTTGAAAATATGGGGCAAAGATGTTCTAAACTACCGATGTCTTAGTCTGCATTTAAATCTGGAACATTTAGACTTAAAATATTTGCAAGGCTTAATATTCTAATGTGCAATTTATGAACAACAAATTCATAAGATCTTTTATTTGCTGTAGTAAGTGTATATTTTTCTTATCTAGACACAGTGGCATACAACCCTGTGCTTTTCTATTCTTTCTGTTTCAGCCCTACCCAGTACTTTATCAAATCAAGCATGGCCTACCCATCACCTCTGGTTTCTCATCCCGACACCTTTAATTCCAGCTAGCATGTATGGTGCAGGAGCAAAAAGTAATCAAGTGTTGGTTGGATGGACATTATTAGGACGGGAAAGGGGAGTATGCTCCTTATTCCCAACACAAATGTGCAGAAACTGATACAGGGAATGCACTGTGTGCTCTGTCTTTCTTTCTCTCTCTCAGTTCAACAATTGTTTTGCTGACTTTGTTGTTCATGAAGGGTCACAGAAATCATGCTGAGCTTTAGGGAAGTATTAGAAGTTCTGAAGCTGCTTCAAGCCCTAGCAAATTCTGAGAGAAAAGTCTGCTAACATATTATGTTATCAATGGTCATTACGTTGACCAGAGACTCGGTAGACGAATGAATTTTTTGTATAAAACGTCTTGACTGCCACATGCTGTTTTCTAAACCTGTTAAGGACATAAAATCATTTTAACAACAATTTTTCTTTTTACCTAGTATAAAATGGACAAGGCAGTATGGTATCTTGTAGACAGTAAGATTTCACTATGTAAGCCAAAGACAATCTGTGCATTTTTCATTTACGGTATTTACTTCCATGACCGAATACAACCAATGACACCTGTCAGTTTTCTGGGTAGAGAGCAGTTTTGCCTTGTACATTGATAGGTGCTTGCTAATCTATGGCAATTTTCCTTAGATGTCATTGTGTATTTAATATACTTACTGTACTCAAACCTCTCAGATATCTAGATTTTCACCTCATATATTTGGTCTTTTCCTCTTAAACTTTGTGGTTTTCTGGTAAATTATTGCGGACTGAAGTCACTAAAAATTACCAATATTTGAGTTTCAGACTTCATATCATTCTGAAAATGCACACTAACAGAAACTCTTTTATTCTAGCAAATTTCTAAGGTTATAAGAGCAATATTTAAAATCTGTCTCTATTTTCTGGGCCTTTGTCCCCCCATTAACTTTTGGATTTGTCCAGATGTCTTGCATTAAGAGGTTGAGAGATGTGCGTTTAGTGAGGAGTGAAATCATCAGCACAACCTTCTAATGTTCACTTATTTGTTAAGCTAGTTGGTTTTGACTATACATTTTGTAACAGCTGTGTAACGTGACACAAAAATACATTAATGCATTTTATAAAACAGCCATGTAATATCATTGCAATGTAGATTATAACAATAGTCACTGAGCCAATGGTGATGTTTTGCAAACCAAGTTACAATTGCATTCATATTTTATTTATTTATTTATTTTACATTTGTTAATCCGGAGGGTCCGACTGGATGCATGTCCATTTTCAGCGGAGGCCCGGGGAGAAAAGCTCCAAGTTAGTAATGAGCAGTTAAACACATTATAAGAAATTTAGACAGTTACAATACAAAGGTTCAGTAAAAATAGGTATGTTACAATGTAATGTACATACATTTAAATAGGGAAGCATTAGTTAAGACAGCAGAAATAGGTCTGTTTCTTATGCAAGCAGCTAAAACACATTTCAGATAGACAGTGACAATACAAAAGTTTAGTAAAAAAATAGGTTTGTTACTATGCAATATACATACATAAAAACAGGGAAGCAATGGTTAAGACAGCAGAAATAGGTCTGTTTCTTATGCATTCTGCATAAGTTTAACATTCATACATTAGATATATGCAGTGGTTCAACAACAGCACCCCTTCAAATAACAGATTTGAAGAAATTACACCAAGGTAAGCCCTCACACTAGTCTTCCTTGAACCTGGTTGCTACTTTTGATGGCAACCTTTGCAACTGTTCAACTTGTCCAGTTGTACCATAGGGCTGTCCTAGGTGGAGAGATTGGAAGGACATTCATTTTTTCCACTGGATATTTTGAAGCCAAGTTCTATATGAGGGTGTATAGCCTTCTATAGACACCATGTAAAAATGATATCTGAGTGAGGGCTCTGTTCTCCAGCATTGTGATTATCAATAACCATTTCATGCATACAGGAGATTACTGTAACATTTGAAATGCTGTGTAATAAGTCTGAACTGACAATACCAGTCAGAATAGCATGAAGAACTGAATAATATTCTACAGGTAACAGCTGAAACAGCCAAACGTAACTTGAGTCTGCCACAGATGTGCACTCAAAGTAGGTTAAAGTATATTTATACTAGGTGGTTGTGATGTATAGCTGTTTCCTAGGTTGCAACAATGATTATGCCAGCTATGCCATAGAAAGGGACCGTGACTTGGTATTGGCAACCAATCATCTCTTACAGGCATGTGTTGAAAAAACTTGTACTATCTATAAATTTGCTGTGTGCTGCACAGAAATGATCTGTTCTACTACAACACCAACAGCAAAAGCATGTGCAGCTGAATTTATATTGCTGTCTTTTCACACATGTCAGAGCATTTTAAGGAGATCTTTCCACAAACCCTCAAACCCAGTATCCCACTTTCAAGCTCCTACCCTGGTAGATGACTAACCAGACTGCAACCCCCCTTTCTCAGATTCCTGGATCCATCACTGCAAATACCAGTAAAACATAAAACTTTCTAAAATGTATATCTCAACAGTATTTGACTCTTAAAAATTACATTAAAATTCAACCCTGGTAATTTACTGACATTCAAAAGTATTTGTTGTTTATATGCTCTATATTCTAAGACCATGTTCCTGTCACCCAGCCACTCATTGCCCACAGGATCCTACACATGAAAGTAAAACGTTCTGTAGTCAGAACATTCTTACAGAGCACTAACCACATTTTTCTTCTTAATATTAGACACCTGCTCATCATTCCTCTTCACTGTTTGTTATTTGTTGGAAAATACATATCCAGTAATGAACTCTCTGAGGCACACCACAACAATAAGAAGCTGACCGCTGTTCGTTGACCGTTTATTGATAGAAAATATATATAACAGAACGTTCCCAGTGCACAGTAAGCACTTTCACATTACAAGAGAACGCTTCATCAGACTGTTAATGCACTAACTGATCCCTTACATTTAAATACCACATTCAATCAATTATGTAACCAATCAGCTGTGTGCTCATTAATATTTAAAACAAATAAAAAAAATTATGTTAAAAACTTAATATTTATGTTCTAATGGAATTAACAATTAAGAAAGACTATTTCATATATAAGCAATTGATATACTGTAATAAATAAGTAATAATAATACATTTAAATATATTTAAAACTTTGTCAGATGATAAGACATTAATAAGAAAAAAATTCAGAAAACAATTTTTTATCTGAAAATGCCTATATCTAAACCTCTAAAGCTGATATCAAAAAAGAAACATCTGAAATGCACATGAGCATATAAGACAATATAAAATACATATAAAAACAACATATATATATAAAAAAAAAACAATTATAAAAAACTTTTAAGACCTATTAAAAACAACAATTAAGGCCTAATACATGTAAATAAAAATGTGAAACATTTAAAAACACCTTTTTCTGAAATTCGAACTTCTCCTCTAGTAATTTTGTTTCTTGGGTCCTAGTAATGGAGACCATGGTGTTTTCTGCTGTACTCTGATGGGCAAAGGAAAGGGCAAAACCCATTTGTAGAGGTTTGTGCTGTCAAACTGCTGGCTATACTCTGTTCATCTCTATAAGACTCTTTGTTGAAACAGTTGAGGTTTTACATGATGAGTTTGAAGACAGAGGCTATAAACCTAATGAGATGGCACGCACCTTTCAAGAAGGTCTAGGAGAAAGGAACTTGATAGGGAAACCCTATCTACATAGACATAGTCATCTTGATAATACAAGAATGGAAAACACAACAGCGTTAAATAGGCCAGTGGTGTCTTTTACCAACAATAACAGAAAAATTAGAGAGATTTTCATGAAAAATTGGAACATTTTAACTGTAGATGACAAAGTACATCAATTAGGGAGATACCCCAAGATTTATTTACAAGAATACAAAGTCTTTGAAACACCTTTTATGCTATGAGAGGAAAGAGAAACAACATATAGTGTCAGATAAGAAAGGGACTTATGCATGTAGAATCTGCAGTCAGTGCAGTTACATGTTGAATGATAATATGTTCATTCATCCAGACACAGGATGACACTATGAATTTGGGATATACGCAGATTGCAAGACATGCAATTTGGTTTATTTACCGGTTTGCATAACATGTACATCTTTCTTTCAATGTTGGCATGACTAATAGGACCCTTAGGGAACGTGTTAGAGAACACATATATGCCATCAACAGAGAGGATGACAACAATGCTTTAGCCAAACATGTGATGACCAAAGACATGACACATAACTTTAAGTTTATGGCCATAGAACTAATACATAAAGATGTTAGGCTATGTGACTATAAGAACTATGCTGAACAAAGAGAAACAAGATGGATTATGAGGCTACAAGCAGATAGAGCCTCTGGTTTAAATGATAAGAGTGTCTTTGAAACCCTTTCTTAGTGCAAGGGGTTACAAACATTGATGTCCATATGTTTCAGCAATACCCTTCATTATATTATGGCACTTTGCCTGCATGATATATGACCTCCTATTTTTGTCTTATTCCCTCAAGTAACATTTTGTTTACTGTGATGAAGCATTTATAGAAATTCTATAGGTATTTTTTAATGTTTCACATTTTTATTTACATATATTAGTCTTTAGTTTTTTATAATTGTTTTTTTTAATATGTTGTTTTTATATGTATTTTATATTGTCTTATATGCTCACGTGCATTTCAGATGTTTCTTTTTTGATATCAGCTTTAGGGGTTTAGATATAGGCATTTTCAGATAAAAAAATATTTTCTTAATTTTTTTCTTATTAATGTCTTATCATCTGACAAAGTTTTAAATATATTTAAATATATTATTACTTATTTATTACAGTATATCAATTGCTTATATATGAAATAGTCTTTCTTAATTGTTAATTCCATTAGAACATGAATATTAAGTTTTTAACATTTTTTTTATTTGTTTTAAATATTAATGAGCACACAGCTGATTGGTTACATAATTTATTGAATGTGGTATTTAAATGTAAGGGATCAGTTAGTGCATTAACAGTCTGATGAAGCATTCTCTTGTAATGTGAAAGTGCTTACTGTGCACTGGGAACGTTCTGTTATATATATTTTCTATCAATAAACAGTCAACGAACAACAGTCAGCTTCTTATTGCCGTGGTGTGCCTCAGAGAGTTCATTATTGGATGTAGTTTTGTTGCTTTATTTGAGGCACTCTACCCTTGTGACTGAATTTGCTACATTTTGGAAAATACATAAGTTAAACTTAAAATAAGAGGGTGCCATGAAATTCTGAGTGGACTCTCTAAATTGTGATTTATTTTATTTTTATTTTTTATTTGATCTTACATATTCCAACATAAATTCAACAATCTGAAAAAAACTGTATAGAAAAGTACATGACAAAAATTATATACACAAAACCATTACAGTAGAGAGTCAATTACCTGAACTAATTGGGACCTAGAGTAGTTCAGATGATCAAACTGTTTCGATAATCAAACATACATTGAACCATATTAAAAAAACTTGTAAAAGCTTATTTTTTCAGCACACAGGAAATACAGTTTTCAACCATTCAGTGATCCTAGTGGGACAATTAATTGTCTGTTAATTAGTTAACTAAAATTGATTTATTATTAGTCTCAGTAGTAATTTGATAGTTTAACATAGTGGGTATCTCTTTGTTTATAAGCAAGGTTTTTATTTTGTGTTGATATTTCAGACCTCCTAATAATTTTTTCAAAATAGTTCATAGAACTAGCTATATGAAAAAAGAGTTTCAATATTACCACTAATGAGCAGAAATATCATCATCAACAAAGAATTTTTTTTTTAGATTTTTATTTTAATTTATTAATGTTTTAAAATGGATAGAGGTCATCACTGTTTAGTACCTTTCAAGATATTAAAGGGGCTAGATATAAAGGAGCATATTTTGACAAAAGAAATTGATTTGATATCAGTGGACAAGTTATATTCATTCAGTACTCTGAACTAGTATGAGTCAAAAGCTTTATCAATACCTAAGCTGATTATGGATAACTCTTTTTTTATTTTTGTTTATCATATCAAAGAAAATAGTCTTATTATATTATTTTGAACTTTCAAACTAACTATAAACCCAGTCTTAGCTTCATTTACTAGACCAATGAGCATCTGATTTAATCTTTTTGCTAAAATAGGCATGACAATCTAGTAATCTAAATTTAAAAGTGATATAGGTTGATAAGAAGAACATAGAACAGGGTCCTTATCTAATTTTAAAATTGGCATAATAAGACAATATCTCCATGAACAGGAAATATCAGATGTACTCCTAACATCTACAAAAGCATTTAATAAACATTTTAAAATATTATCAGGTGAAAGTTTATATAGCTCAGGAATTATCCCATGCATACCTGGTGCTTTATTAGTTTTAAGGTTTGGTCTTTTAATTCCTTAAAGGAAAAAGACTTATCAATCTTGCTTTTCTGTTCCTTTGATAGTTTATTATGCATGTTTTCTTATAAAAAAAAAAAAACAAACTATCCAATAAGTTGCTGTTACTCAAGTTTGACTTTGTTTTATTAATGTATTTTAGTATATCTTTCAGATCTGTAGCTTTAATAGTCTTATTCCCTTCTTTATAAACAATCTCCTTGATATGGTTTATTTTATTCATGTTTTTTGATCTAATAGCTATTCTATGAAGGCTCTTGGGGTTTACTGAATATGACTGCAATTTAATTTTTTCAAGATTAATGGACATCTTATGATGTAAGATTTCTAGGTATTTCTGATTTACATTTTTCAACTGTGTACTTGCAGCTCTATCATTGGATTTAAGGTTTAATTTTAATGTATCAATTTCAGACTGGAGAGCATTTAACTCTTTATCCCATTCCTTTCTTTTACAAATGTACCAGTTCTTTACTTTACCATATAAGTAAGCTTTTAACGTGTCCTATAGTATGACATCAGAGACCTCACCATTACTGTTAAATTCCATAAATGTATTTATCTGTTTTAATAACCATTCATTAAAGCCTTTTATTTTAGTTATATATGCTGTGAGTCTTTGGTAAGAAATTAAATTGTTTGGACTTAAAAGTTAATTTAAATATAATAGCACTGTGGTCAGATAAGGAACATGAAACTATTAGTACATCCTGTACTTTGGAGTATAATACATTGGATACCAATACTTTATCAATATTGGTTTGAGTCCCATATCTAAAAGCATAGTGAGTATATTATAAGAACCATCTAGTTTTAAATCTGAAATATCTCTCATATGCACTATATTAATATAATGATTTAAATGTTTCACTACTGAAGATAGCCTGATTTGTTTAACATTTTTAGTGTCTTTGTCTGATAGGATTGAGTTAAAATCACCAGCTATCAACGTTTCTCATTTAGAGTATAGTGTTATAATATCTAAGTATTTCTTAAGTATTTTAGAACTAACCCCAGGGATAAGGGTATAGTACTTTTTATCATTTTCTATTACCACCAAACCCAGCATACCCATACTTGTCAGAATAGGAACCCACTATTTTAGGTAGAACTGACTTTTTTTTCCAGAGAATAAGAACACTTCTTCTTTTTGAACCAAGCTGAGAGTCAATTAAAGCTGAATAATCTTTTAAAAATAATCTATTTAAATCTTTAGTCAATAAATGAGTTTTCTGTAGAAAAACAATGTCTGCTTTGTGTAGAGTTAAATATTTATTTAAACTATTCCTCTTCAAAGGGTTATGTAACCCATTTATATTTAATGAAAGGCATTTATATGCTGGCATCTATTGGAACAATAGGTATAGAAACTACTATGAAATGATTTAGTGCACTAAGCATTACACTAACAAAAGAATAACTTGTTATGGACAAACGCAATAAGGATGATGTGTAAAATTCAGAATCAAAAAAATTTTTAACCTCCAACATGAAATAAAGTATCCCAGGTTTGATGAAAAGTTCATACAAGCTGCTTACTAACAACACTATAACACAACCAATCACATTGTTGCTACTACTTCTATGTACATAAACTGAAATTTTCTAAATAAATATTTTACACGTTTTATGAAGATGTTAAATTACTAGAAAACAAACCAAAAAAAAAAAAACTACATAGCAAAGTTAATATATAATAAGACCTATCAAGTAAAAGAACATTAAATAAATCATTAACATTAATTATACATAACATTTATTTATATATTAACTATCATATTGAAGATATGGTCAGACCATTCTTAATACTTGAAATATTTATATGAATTAAGAAACTCTATGCTATGAGTAAATGATGTATTTTTAAGGTACATGTGCCTGTAATTTAACAAGAATAACAGCTGTGTCCAATATGTACAACATTGTATAACAAACAGATTACCTGTACTTATTACACTTTGTAAAACGGTTATGAACCAGTACCTATATTAACATTTTTCCTATGTAAATTACTTACATTTCCATCACATTCACTACAAAAACCACATAAATGATTGCAAAATCTTATTTAATCTCTCACACAGACTAGAAGCTTGTGAAAACAGACTGCATAGATTTTGGCTATTTATATTCATATTCATTATCTAACAAGGCTAAATTATAAAACAGACTGCTAATGTCTGTATTTTATGTAGAAATATAAGTTATCTTAGTGAAATTGTATGTGTTTTTCAACTTATATTATTCCACTATTCTCTATATAAGACACATGATTGAGTCTTCTAACTAATAAAGTGGTGCTACAGCATTATCTAGTATGAACAGATGTTTCAACTAGGAATAATACTCATTAAAAATGTCACAATTACATTAAAAACAGTGTACCAGCTACAAAGGCATAGAACACTCAGTAGTAATGCTGAAAACATTTGACATGAATTTCCACTCAGCTATTAAGTGTACATTTGTGTATTATGTTTGAGGTTTAATGAGAACACCTCCATGTATCCCACATCATATATGCACCCTTTGCGCATCATTTTACTTGTTCCCTCCTTAACTAATTAAACAGATGTTCCCAGTGTATATAGCTAAAATAAGCCACTCAGAAGTATAATGAATTGCTATTATATTAGACTACACTACTTACAGTTTGTCTTTAATACTGGGAAATATCATTTTAAAAGCTAGAGCATTTAAAAGTCCATTTTAGCAATCCTTTTCTGTGTTCTGTAAGCTTCCTGCTTCTGAGGGGTTAGAGGATATGTTGCACTTCCTGTCTGACAAAGGAACTGTTCAGGAAGGATTCAGAGTGAAGCAGAGGCACAAAGAAGCTCATGGCATGCTGAAACATTTTCTAAACTCTTCTGAAGTAATTCAGCAGGAAAATAGACTGAAAAGAATGTCTTTAAACATAGAAGGCTCAGTGACACGTTCTGTAAGTCACATTTAAACTGAAAAACATTTTTTAACATTGAATAAGCATGGGAAAGTTATACAACCTTAATAACATCACTGGAAAGAAAACGGGATTAAAAACACATCAGTGCACACATTTTAACTATATCCCCAACTGTCAGTAATGCTATATGTAAATACTGTATTAAATATTAAAAATGAAAACAGTAAAGAGTTTTAATATTCCCTTCTACACACATACATTTCCCAAAAGTCAAACTAGCCCCCAGACCAGGCTCATTCTATTAAAGTTACTCAGTTACTAAATTGCTGTTGAAAAGGAAAGGGAAATTAAAAGGAATAAAAAAAAATAAACATGTATGAGTATGGTATTTCCCCTTAGATTTATAATAGTTTAGTTAAAATAAGCTTATAACTATATACTTTACTCCTTGTACTGGAAAAACTGCAGTATTACAGTAACAGGGAGACTAATACCTGTAAACTGAAATTAATGTAAGGAAAATAGAAAAGTATTACCTTTAGGTGATTTCATTTAAAATATGTTTCAGAAACAGCTTATTTTAAGACAAATAAAATATAAATAACAGGTAATTTTACTTGCCTCCAAGCTTTTTTTTTTGTTTTTCTCTTTAACTGTCCATTCATTCCTTGTAGCCTGTCTTTTTAAAGATATACACAGGTCCATATCATCAGTAGAATTAAGTAAATAATTTTTCTGGATGAAGGATAACTACATCTTCTAAGGAATCAAATGTTTGTTCCCCTCTGGCAAGAATTATCTTATTTTTGCACGGTAGATTAGGTGAGTTTTTATTCCAGCTTTCTTCAGTGATTTTTTAACAGAGGAAAACAAGCTTTTCTTTTTAAAACCACCAGAGAGGAATATTAATTGTCAAATCTAATGAGAGAATCACCAAGTTTTATGGGTGAAGCAGACCAGGCTGTTTTCAAAACTAGATCCTTGTCTTGACTAGACATAAATTTGACTATTATATATCTTAGATTTGAAAGTTTTTTTTTTCCTTTGTGCCCTCTCTATGCCAAATGACAGGGCTTCAGGAAGGTTTTAGGGAACCAAATTTATAAGAAGTTTACATGTTATTTCCTTCTAGTTGCTCAGGGTCTCCATAAATCTGGATGATGTTCCTCCTCATCCTATTCTCCAGGTCATCATTTTTTCCAAGAATTTGTTGTTTTGTTGAAGAATAAAATCAATGTTATGTTCACATTCTCTAAGTCTGCTGTCTATGTCAGTGACAGAATCCTCTATAGCAGATGTCTAGAATTTCTGTTGTTTCACTACTTCCTTGATTAATTCAATCTGCTTTGTACAGTCTTTTTTTATTTTGTCAACTTTGGCGTCCAGTTTATCTAGTTCTAAAGATAGGTATTGTATACTGCAAAAATAGACTGTAACTCTTTCTTCACTGAATTTCTTGTGAAACTACTTTAGAATGATTAATCTTTCATTGGTAATCTTTATTTTGAAGTTTTGACAGGAAAATATTTGAAATGTAAAAATTAATTTTTCCACCAAAAACATGATATTTCAGCCTATTTGAAGGGTCTATATTATATCAGTGAATGCTTAAAAAAGCGAACGCTGATTGACTGACCTTATGTAAGTGAAAGCTTACAGTCTCAAACTGTCAGATCAGCGACTTATTTCCTAGGGAAAAAACATACACACAACACAAGCACACCAAACAAACAGAAATCCACACACATACACCTAAAATATGACACCTAACCCTACTCTAAACTATGCACACACTACTAACTATCCACTTACCTTAACCCAAACCCTAACCCTAAGGTCCGTCACTATCGCACACTCACCTCACCTGCTCCCTAACCCTAACTCACCTAAATCCGCCCTAACCCTCATGTCCACACAATCGCACACATACCTAACCTGAGCCCTAATCCTAACTCGCCTAAACCACCCTAACACTCACATCCACACAATCGCACACTTACCTGAATCTGACCCATAACTTTCCACCAAAGCACTGAAAATACCGAAGCAACAGAAACGGACAACAGATTTCTTTCCCTAGGAAAAAATTTAAAATTTGAGTTTCTGCTGCTTTGATATTTTTCACTTTCACTAAAATAAGGTTGATCAATCAGCGTTCGCTTGTTTAAGCATTTGCTGATCTAATATAGACCCTATTTGAATGATTTTTGGTGAAAATAACAATTTAATCCTGTCCAAAACGTATAGGAGAAGCAGAGCAAAATTCCTGTACTGCTAACTGCTTGCCATCTTGGCCATGCCCCTCTTTAAGTTATGATTTCTTGAGCTTTGATTTACCCCTTGATGGCCAATCAGCCATCAGATCATCAGACTGCAGTGTTGGCAGTATTGGTGATGATGTCAGTAGAGCTGCTACCATGACTACATGTGAAGAGGCACACAAGACTGTAGTAGCAGTTACTTAGGTTAACAGAGGAATCATTTCTAGTCCCCCCTTGTTTGCTAAAAGCTAGATGAGGAAATCTATTTTAACAATCACAGGGGAATGATCAGACATGCCATTAAAAAGAACATCAAAACTTTGTACCCGCTCTGTCAAAGATGCTGCCCAGTATAAAACTATCAATTTTAGATTTTAGACTTAGCCATGTGAAAATAATGTATGTGTTACAGAGATGTTTGATTCTGTATCATGTTTGAACTACTGATTAAGGCTAAAGGACCTTTTAATATAGCTGATGAATATGTTTTTATCCTTTCATCTGATCCTTCTAGGCTATTTAAGCAATTAAAGTCATTTCCTCAAATTAATGCACCCTTAGCTCAGTTTTAGGATAGTATCTTGCCATATCACATTGATGCAGGTAAAATACCAGAAGACAATTCCAAGAGATGTACATAGGGATGCAATTATTGATAATATACCTTTCATATAGTCCATGAAACTAACAATTCTTTATGCTTTATCCTACCACTTATTCTTAATGTTTACATGCAGTGCTCATGTCTGATAGTTTAGAGGACTAAGACTGTGAACTGTTAATGAGCAGCTTCCTGTGGTCCAGAGTTTGATTCCCTTGGCCTTCATTTGTCTAACTGTGTAACTCTGACTAAGTCACTTAACCAGACAGTACTCCTGGGCTGAGTCTAAAAAAAGTCCATGGAGATTGATACTCTTCCCCAGTTAATAAACACAAATGATACTAATACTGCCACAGTTATGCATTCACTACATGTGGGACAATGCTGCTATAACTTCATAACCAGAATTCCACAACTCACTGTAAACATAGCCACAGATCGGTATATCCTAAAATGAGGACATCTATTTTTCCATAAATTCCATTAATGCACTTATATCATCGTATGTCTAAACTTGTTATAACATCATGAAAGTATTGTAAACCAACATCTTGTGGGATGCAACTAAATAAATCTACAACAACCACCATTAAAAATACATCAGGATTCCATAAAAAAATCCCATGAATCTCTGAGCATACGGGGCTTTAGATTTTGAATAGGTTTTAACGCCTTGTCTATAGTGACTGCAAAAGGATATGTCTTTGAACCTGCAGCCAAGACTATCTGTGTAAATGGGGGTGAAAAGAGCACTTATGTACCTTTGGGATACCAAATATAGTTGATATAGTTGGATTTGTATTTATTAAGAAGTTATGAAATATGACACCGATACACACAGAATTAGGGGTATTATCAAGCAGCACTGGGAGAAGTTCAAAGGGTACTCAGACTTGGATATTTTGTTCAGAAACCCTTTACAGTTTACCAATAGAAGAGGAAAGAATATCAAGGAGCTTTTAGAGAACAGCAACCAAGAACCACACAATCATAGGAGGCCAGGCACCTACAAATGCGGCACCTGTGCACAATGCCCCTATATTTTGAATCAGGGGAGTGTGCATGTTGAAGTGAGGGAAAGGACCATTAGAGCTAATTAATTTACTAATTGTAATAGTGAAGGTGTGGTGTAACTTGCCACGTGTAAAGGCTGTGGGGCATTTTGCGTGGGCAAGATTACAGGCAAGCTTAAGAGAAGAATTTATGAACATCTGAATGCCATTAAAAACAAGGATAGTAACAATGCCCTATACAAACATGCATTGACATGTGCCGATGCAGGGTGGAATTTTTTTGTTCTGGAAAAGGTGGAACAGGATCCCCGGGGTGGCCCCTGGAAGACCAGAATCGAAGTTAGGGAACTTTATTGGCAGCTGGTACTGGAGGCCGGTCAGTTTCCTGGTCTTAATGAACATATATCTATTGTTCCTATTATGAAGATGAGGGCTGCTAAGTTGTAGGTGTAATATAGGGATTTGGTCACTAGATGGCAGTTTCGATCAGCAATAGGGTGGATTAGCTTAGTTTATTCTTAGGTTACAGGTTGTTTTAAAAACCTTGTACATTGTGATGTTTATTTTTATTTTAACATTCAGTTTTTATTTCGTGGTTTTAAACTTGGTTTTCAATAACCATATATATATTTTTTAATACATTTTTAATTAAAAGATAACATGTATAAAACAAGTAGGATTTTACATATAAACCAAGTAGAATTTTAGCAAGTGTTTTGTGGTTGTTAATGAGTTTGCATTGGGTTAATTGTTCAATTAAAGGAAGGGGGAAGGGTTTATATATAAAAAGGAAGGCGGGCTGTTTTATTCTTTATTCTATCTGATGAAGTCCATGGGAGACGAAAACGCTTATTTTTCAAACATTTGGCGTTTATGTGTATGTGAATAAACGTCTGTTCATTCCAACCTTGGTTTATCTATTTATTTTTACCTCTAAGGACTGGTGCTTTATTTTTATTGATTCTGTGTTTTGGTCAGCACCTTGCTTCCTTCATCGTTGTCTTTGTTGGTTACAAGTCTATGTGGAGGACCTGGAGGTATGCGATAGTTCCCAATTGGGGGAACTCAGAATGTCAATTTGTTTAACCAGAGGTTGGTTCGAGTGGAAGGACAACTTACCCAATTGGTGCAACTTCTTTCTAACAGGTCAGCAAATGTGACTATAGACAGCATCAGGAATTTTCAGTCTTTACCCTACAACCAGGAAGCGCTGGTGGAGCAGGGCTCAACCGGTACATGAACGGAGGACATGACGTCATCGAGCCGGCTGAAACTGCAGAGAGAAGGACGAGTAGGAGGGTCGCTTGATGGAGGATCATACTTGCCCTTAACAGGGTTATCTGTTAACCAGGAGAACAACGCTGGTTCTTTCAACAGAGAGAGGGCACGGACACAAAATGCAGGTGACTGTATACAGGAAGCTCTTGGTTCCAACCAGCAGCGTTTCATCCTGAACCAAATGACATTTGGGGGAGGGGGGACAGCATGTCTGTATGGTTGAATTCTCATAGTACCTTTTCGGGCTATAAACCTTCAACTACATGTGTGGTTGGGGACAATTCCTGTGGGGAAACTGATTTAAATGCTACCTACGCTTTGAATGTTAAAAAATTGTCTGATTCTATTGCTAAGTTTAAAATGTTGGGCATTGACAACAGTTACCTCAAAGAATGTATCAATTGGGGTATTGTCCTCCAAGGGTCTTAGGGTACACAAGTACCCAAATAATGTTGTGGAGGGTACTACCTTCCACAATGAACTTTTAAAAATCTTTGATCAGTGCGGACATGACATTATGAGGGCCATTATCAGGGAGAATGAAAGGGAGATGGATAATCTACAGGTGAATATTGGGAAGCTTAACCAACTAGTTATTACTGACCTCATGTTCACCATAGAGGAGAAAAAGAAGAAATATTTTTACATTAAGAAACAGGTGGAGGACAAATGTGTGATGGTATACAAAAGGAAGTGTGGGAAATTAGATAGGGATTTATTAGAATACCAGCAAAAACGAGCGTACCCCAAATTAAGAAAGGAAACTCACATCCGTCAGATAGGGTGGGGGGTTGGGGACATGAACAGGGAACATGCCCAAACTAGACCACTAGTACATGACCAGTGGGATAGGGGGGTTACCAATGTGAAGAACATGGTACATATCACTTGAAAATGTTGGACCCTTTAGAATATCCCGAACTGAGGAGATCAGAGAGGTTGAGACAGAAGACCCTGGTATATTATTACCAGGTAGGACCCACCAACAGGAGGGGGTATTAGGTGACACTCCATCCCTGGCAGATAACCCTGGGGGGGGGGTGCCATTACGGTGGAAGGAACACGACATACCATGGGGGATTTTAGCATTTACAATTTTAGTAGTGTGGACCTCTCTACAAAACATTTTGAATTATTTATGAAGGGATTTAAGTTTATTCCCAGTAGCAGAAGGGGATTGGCAGATGTTTTGATTGACCTCAAGATGTTTTTGAGGAAAAAGAACTTTGAAATTATTTTTCAAGGGCAGAACAGGATGGGTCCGATACAGGGGGTTAAAAAGGCAAGCACCATGAACCCTCCCATCCATCCTTAACTGAGGAATTTTGAGTTCCAAGTGGAGAAGGAAATAAGAGGATGCCTCAAGCGTGGAGGTTACATGTACAATCTTAGTAAGGAGGAAAGTGACCTAATTAGAACCTTGAGTCAAAACAAGTATCTTAGGGTAATGCAACCTGACAAAGGAGGTGGGGTGGTACTAATGGATAGTATTTTGTACAGTAGTAAGATGTTAGAAATGTTGAATGACGATTCCAGATATGTTAGAGTGTCCAGAAATGAAATAAATTTGGCTTATAATAGGATTGATTTCGGTCTGAATGACATGCTTCAAGACAAACTTATTGACCTGGACACTTTCTGGCATTTAACTACCAACCACCCCAGGATTCCATCTTTTTTGGAATCCCCAAGGTTCATAAGAACTCCCAGGACCCCCCCCCATGAGGCCCATAGTAGCGGTGACAGGTTCCAAAATGTATCCGTTGGCCAAATACTTGGATTTAAAACTCAAAGGGATTTGGACCACGGTGGGAGGAATCCTGAAGGACTCCTTGGACTTTCTTAGAAGTATTAAGCGGGATTTATACACTGATTCACTTATTTTTGTGACTTTAGACATTCAAGATTTGTTTAATGTGATTCCACATCAAACTGGGATGGAATGGTTTGAGGAGGGTCTACACACTTACGGAAAATTGGAAAGGAAGGAATTCTTGGTGTGCTTAGAGCTTATGGAACTTGTATTGAGGTATAATTTCCTGTTTTTCGAGGGAGAATTTTTTAAGCAAACTAATGGGGTAGAGATGGGGGCATGCTGTGCCCCCACATATGCAAATATTGTCCTTATGGTATGGGAAGAAAAGTTTGTCATTTCTTCTGAATATGCACAGTATTGGAATTATTACAAGCGTTATTTGGACGATATTTGCATATTTTGGACTGGCACAGAGGCTAAATTGATGGAATTCATCCACTATTTAAACCACACTACTGAATTTTTTAAATTTACACACTCTATTACACATCAAGAGATGAATTTCCTGGATGTGACCCTGAGGAAAGTAAAGGAGAGTCAGGGGTTTGAATCAAGGGTTTACAGGAAGAGTACCTTTTCTAACCCCTACCTGTATTTTACTAGTGAACACCCTTTTAAACAAAAAAGGAGTATCCTTAGGGGTCAGTTTATACATAGTAGTAGGATGACATCCAAAGATTCAGACTATGAGAAGGAAAGTTTGAATCTGAAAAATATGTTTTTGGGAAGGAAGTACCCCTTAAATTTAATTGAGGAGGTCATGGTAGAAGTATTAGAAGAGAGAAAAGGGAGATTTTGCCCTATTTTGGGTCATAGTGAAAACACTACAAGTTCAAGTGGTAGAGATAAAGGGAATGGAATAGAACAGGAGGGGGACTCAGCACCTACAGGGGCATTTGTTATGAAATACAAGACCAATACACACAGAATTAGGGATATTATCAAGCAGCACTGGGAGAAGTTCAAAGGGTACTCAGACTTGGATATTTTGTTCAGAAACTCATTACAGTTTACCTATAGAAGAGGAAAGAATATCAAGGAGCTTTGAGAGAACAGCAAACAAGAACCACACAATCATAGGAGGCCGGGCACCTACAAATGCGGCACCTGTGCACAATGCCCCTATATTTTGAATCAGAGGAGTGTGCATGTTGAAGTGAGGGACAGGACCATTAGAGCTAATTCATTTACTAATTGTAATTGTGAAGGTGTGTTGTATCTTGCCACGTGTAAAGGCTGTGGAGCATTTTATGTGGGCAAGACTACACGCAAGCTTAAGAGAACAATTTATGAATATCTGAATGCCATTAAAAACAAGGATAGTAACAATGCCCTATACAAACATGCATTGACATGTGCCAATGCAGGATGGAAATTTTTTGCTCTGGAAAAGGTGGAACAGGATCCCCGGGGTGGCCCCTGGGAGACCAGAATCTAAGTTAGGGAACTTTATTGGCAGCTGGTACTGGAGGCTGGTCAATGTCCTGGTCTTAATGAACATATATCTATTGTTCCTATTTTGAAGATGAGGGCTGCTAAGTTGTAGGTTTAATATAGGGATTTGGTCACTAGATGGCAGTTTCGATCAGCAATAGGTTGGATTAGCTTAGTTTATTCTTAGGTTACAGGTTGTTTTAAAAACCTTGTACACTGTGATGTTTGTTTTTATTTTAACATTCAGTTTTTATTTCGTGGTTTTAAACTTGGCTTTCAATAATAATATATATATTTTTAATACATTTTTAATTAAAAGATAATGTATAAAACAAGTAGGATTTTACATATAAACCAAGTAGAATTTTAGCAAGTGTTTTGTGGTTGTTAATGAGTTTGCATTGGGTTAATTGTTCAATTAAAGGAAGGGGGAAGGGTTTATATATAAAAAGAAAGGAGAGCTGTTTTATTTTTTATTCTATCTGATGAAGTCCATGGGAGACGAAAATGCTTATTTTTCAAACATTTGGTGTTTATGTGTATGTAAATAAACGGCTGTTCATTCCAACCTTGGTTTATCTATTTATTTTTACCTCTAAGGACTGGTGCTTTGTTTTTGTTGGTTCTGTGTTTTGGTCAGCACCTTGCTTCCTTCATTGTTGTATTTATTAAGAAGTTGTACATGTCAATGTCCAAACTATGCAGCACAATCCTTCTTCCAAGAATTGATCTATTTTACTATATGCCAAATAAACTTCATTTAAAGATTCTAGACAATATAAATAGTGCTATGTAACAACTATGTAATATTTGAGGATGAGATTTTTAGACAAGAAAAAAGAGTGGCAGTTGGGGCAGTTTGTGCCCCATTTTTTTCAAATTTGGTACTTACTTCACCATTTTCCAAACTATAAAATAATATTTAAGATTCTTGGATGACATATTTACACTGTGGGAAGGGGACATACATTTGATTCCACAGTTCACTGAGTTTATGAATGGCACTGCATCCTTTCTGAGATTTACTTACCAAGCAATAGAGAACAGATAAACTAGCTTGACACAATCATTAGTAATACTGTCTCAGGGTTTTCTTCAAATATATTTAGAAAGCCAACATTATCTAATAGTTATCTGTACTACATGAGTACACATCCGGCTTCTCAAAAGAGAAGCCTAGGTAAAGGGCAGTTTGTAAGGTTGGCCTGTATGATCTCTGACAGGAGACTGTACAAAACAGAAAAATCTAAACTTGAAAGTATATTCCTTAAGAGAAGATACCCTCAACCACTGGTTCAAGCCATCAGTGATGAAGCTTCTAAGGAGTAGGATATAGCCCCCATTTAGATGTTGGCTTGGTCAAAGACATTCCTTTTGATATAACTGGAAAGACTGAAATTTCATCAGTTCTGATATCAGCTAATGTACATAATGTTGAAAATGAAAGACCTAAAAAGTCCATTAAAAACTCTTATATGAGAGCTATAACAGTACAATATAATGCTGGATCTGGCATAGTTAAGGATATATTGAACAAAAACTGGAACATCTTGGTTAGTAATAATAGAGTGAAAAACACTGTGGGAAGTAGACCCACATTTATATATTAGAGGGCTAACAATATTAAAAACATAATTGAGATGAACAAGGAAACCCATAAAACCACACAAAAGTGAGAAAAAAATGTGGTGCTTGCACTCAGTGCAAACACATTTTAAAAGTAAACTCAATTCAGTTAAGTAAAAGTCTGAGATCAGTTATTTACCCACAGGCAGGAAGCTGTTCAACCAAGGGCTTAGTGTATTTAGCACTATATTCAACATGCCCTGCATTCTATGTGGGGAAAACTGAGAGACATTTTAGAAAATGTATTTATGAACATTATTATGACATCTCTAGTTATAATGCAGATAATGCCTTGTATAAACATACAACTGAATGTCATGGTTAGAAAAGTTTTTTTATTAATTATTCTGGAAAAAAATTCCTTATGACCTTAGAGATGGTCTGTGGAAAGAAAAAAATATAACTGAAAGAGTTATAATTGGCAGTTAAAACTTGACACCTGTACTTCACCTGGTATAAATTAATTTATTTCTGTAATCCCTGTCTTGAAAAAGAAGGCATTTAATTTATCAGTTAATTACATATATTTTTCACTTATATATACATTTATTGTATATTGTTAGTAAAAACAAAGCAAGTTTATGAATTTTAAAAGCATTTTAATAAAACAATAATTGTAAGATTTAGGTTTATGTATTTATTATTATACTTGTTTAATTAACTAATTACTTATTTTGCATTTAAATGTTGGTGATTTTATTGGCCAATTACAAAACTGATTTGTATATATAAAGTGGGTTAATTTCATTTTACATTTATTCTGAAGTCCTGTTTTGTATGGATGAAAAGCTATTTTTTTAGTAAAAGCTTAAATAAATATTTGTTCGATCTTGGAGTTTGACTTTCCTTTCTGGAGTTTGTGACCCTTGTGGTGGATTTATTGTGGTGATGTTAATTTTGGATTGTTTTAACCTCCACTAAATGCTTAGGTGTGTTGTTATTGGTCCTTGATTGTTAGCAGCTGTCTAAATTCTTTATATGGTTGCAGGGAAAACATTGAAATTCTAATTGACCATTTCTGTTTCTAGAATGTTCAGCTGTCAGTTTTACTGTTTTGGTTCTTGAAGTGTTGCAGCTATTATTGACTTTTCTCTGAGTGGCCTGAAGGGTACAGCATGTGTTTCATTTATGTATATCTATCTATATCTATCTATCTATATAAAGATAGATGGATATTTTTCCTAATTGGTTTTCTTAACATTTATGTAACCTGCTTTCAGATTTATTTTTGGTTAAGCCAGCTAAAACCTTTTTTAATCAGTGAATGCCTTTTCTTGTTCATGCAGTTTATTTCCATGGATGACAAGGTTGCATTTAAGGATGTCATATCTGTTAGTTATATGAACACTGAGGTACAAAGACACTGGCTGCTAGAGGACAGGCTATATGGAATCTATAAACAGACCAGTCTTGTATAATGATTGTGACAGAAGCATTGCACTGTACCTTAACAACTGTGGCAAAAGCTTCCCCTTACTGTCAGAAATCAGTCATCAGCTGTATCTATTTATGGGGATCAAAAATAACAATACTGGGTTGCAGTATTCGATCGGTGCATAAAAGGGAAAATCATGTTATATATACACTTTGTACCTTTGACTTTATTGGTCAAAATGCCTTAATAAACACTTGTAAAATGTAACAGTCAAGGACATTCAGAAGTCATGCAGATGACACACTTGGATGCGTTTAAGACGTCATTTGTATATTTTTCATGAGTCTTCCTCAAAGGAAGTTTAAGGTATTATACAGTGACAGTTCTAGCTTGACAGAGTTTTTTTACTGCAATCTTTTTACTTGTTGTTTAGTAGGAAACAAGTTTTTGTTTATCTTTTTTAACAAATCAGTAACACATCATCTGGAGTAAGTCTGTATTTCTGGTGACCACATCTTTAGAAGGACTGAAGCAACTCAGAGAAGAGCAATGAAGGTAGCCCACAATCTAAACTAGAAGCCACATAAGGACTACAAAAGCTTAATTTTTTTCAAAAGAGGAAGAAATGAAAACAAATAGGGCCACAATTAAAAAAGTTTCTCAGGCATATCATTAGACTCAAGTTGCTACCATTTTTCAACAAAGAAAAGTGTGAGTCAGCAACAGGACACAGTTTGAAAATACAAAGCAGATGGCTTAGGGGAGAAATGAGAATGTATTATTTCCAAGAAAATGTGGCATAATATTATTAGAATAGTCTTTCTGAAGCATTATTGCAGTCTAACACAATAGTATAATTTAGGAATGCAAGGAAATTCTTGTGGGCTGGAATTGAAAAAAGTAATAAGATGAGAATTAAGTATAGTATGCCACGTATGGATTAGGAAGGAAGGAAGGAGACTGGGTTGGAGGCTGTAGGTATTTCTGTCTGTAGTCAGACTAAATGTTTATGCATATGCACAGAAACCTTAGAAGACTTCTTATATTGGTTATCCAATAACTACCCCCAAGAAACAATTGTTCTTGGGGATTTTAACATTGACTGGAACACTGGCTCTTGTGAAACCCCCACAACTCACATAAACATCTATGGATTTACTCAACTCATAACCTCACCCACCAGGACAGGAAAACCCAATAGCATGGAAAGTATGCTAAACTGGATACTCGTCAATACCCATCTTCAGTCCTATAAATCAGGCACTTTGCCTGATGACCTAGGTGACCACTGTCTCACCTATGTAATTAAGCTCAAAGTAGACTTCTCCTGCTAACCCACCTATAGAACATCAAGAAACAACACAAATTTTATTCTCACCAAGTTTCAAAATGAACTTAAGGCATGCAACTGATCAGTACTAAAAAAGTCTTCCCCTAGATGAAGCAGTAGAATACTTTAACAGCAAATTCCTTGCTATTCTTAACTCCCATGCTCTCAGCCACTCTATTAGAACCAAAGTTAATATTGCACCATGGCTTTCTAAAGATACCAAAACCAAAATTTCTCTAAGAAACAAAGCATGGGCCACCTACTGAAAAACAAAAGCCCCACTTGATCAACCAAGATTCAGACAGCTAAGGAATGACACCAAAAAATCCATAACCTTAGACAAAAAGAACTACTGCTACCATCTACTGCAAAAACACCAAAACAAACCTCAAAAGTTCTGGGCAGGAATAAAGAAACGACTCCACCCAGGCCAAATTGCCACTCCACCCCCCCCCCCAGCTTCCCAACAAAAATCCCCAGTAGACATTGCTAATAACTTCAACAGCTTCTTGACAGAGATTATCCAGTCTCTAGCCAGCCAACTCTCTCCCAATGGCTCTAATTCTAATGCAGCCACACCCAGTACCCAAACATACTTTACCTTCCAACCTGTTCCTACTCAACTTATTCATGCCCTACTTAAGAAACGTAAGACCCACTACCCTGGCTGCCGACCTCCTCCCAGCAGGCTATCAGCAAAAGGTCACTGACACTATAGCATACCCCATCTCAATCTTGATTGACAGAGCTATATCTGAAGCTACTGTACCCACTATATGGAAAATCTCCCATGTCATATCTCTCCATAAAGGAGGCAGTTCCACTGAACTGTCAAACTTTAGACCCATAGCTATTCTGTCACCTCTAGCTAAAATTATGGAGAAGTGTGTACACATACAGCTCATGCACTACCTCACACAGAACAAGCTGTTGTCCAACTTCCAGCATGGCTTTAAGCCACACCACAGTACTACTTCTGCACTCCTCTCCTTCTCTAACCTCATTAACCACAACCACAATAATAACAAACTATCCTCAGCACTCTTTCTAGATCTATCCAAGGCTTTTGACATGGTTGACCACAAAATGCTTATAAATACCTTGAAGGCCTTCTCCTTAAACAACCATGCACTCCAATGGTTTCAGGGCAGGCAACAGGCAGTCCTATGGCAGGACAAGCTATCATCTTGCCTACCCATCACATTAGGAGTCTCCCAGGGCTCAATACTAGGACCCCTTCTTTTCTCCATCTTTATCAACAACCTTCATTCAGTCATCCCAGATGCTACCTGCATTCAATATGCAGATGACTCCACCTTGATTTGTTCTGACACCTCACCAGCTACTTTATTCACATTAACCAAAATACCTTCAATACAGTGGAACAATGGCTCTCCAATCAACATCTAATCCTAAACCCCAACAAAACTGAGCTGCTCCTCTTCTCCCCCACATGCTGGACCCCCCTGCCATCCTTCAGCATAACCACTAACAATGGCACTATCATCTCCCCAGAAGCCCACACTAAACTACTGGGTGTCATAGTTGATAACAACCTGAAGTTTGATGCGCATATCAATCAAACTATCAAAACCATTAATAAAAAACTTGGCCCTCTTTACAGAATCAAACCTTTCCTTACCCCACTTGCTGGAACTGTAGTTGCCCATTCCCATCTACTATCAACTCTTTTCTAAGCCTCACCTCTATTCTCCAACTTAAACAAAACAGATCTTAATAAACTACCACCCTGCTATAACCACAGACTTGCTTCTGGCACAGCCTACCGGACACACCACTGTCACAACCTAAATCGCCTAGGATGGCTTGAACTGCCTAGCCTACTGCAGTTCAACCAGCTAATAGTGGCACATAACGTTCTTTTCCAACCAGAAAATACACCTGTAGTAAAAAATATTATCAGCCCCTACACCAGCACCCAGCCACTGAGATCATCCACTAGACTCCTAGTTCAAACATACAAATCTAACTACTCAGCTGAGGACTCTCTGTTTGCCAACTCTGTTGGAAAAACATGGAACAGACTCACAGATGATTTGACCCTAGAACCCTCACTAACTCGATTCAAAAACAAACTCAAGAAATACTTCAGAACTCATTCGTTGTGTCCTTGCAGTAACCCTGACTAGTGACCTCTCAATTGCTTAGGTGCCTTACCTTCAACTACTTCTAACTTTTTTCTACCACACCATTTCAGGAAGGGTCAATTATATAACTGCTGCTCAATGTGTCTTAAACCTGAATGCAATGTTATCTATATATAACTTTGAAAATAATGTTATGTTTTGTAAAGTGTTTTATAATAAGTTAGTACTATATGTGCTAAATGCTGGTATTGTTTATGACTGTTATTTGCTTGAAACTAGCATTTGCCAAATGTTCAATGTGTATTATTATTGTGGAGAACCGGGCCTCCGCTGAAAATGGACAAGTATCCAGTCGGACTATTCCAGCCAACAAATATAAAATCAATAAATAGATAAAATAAATAAATAAATTACATTACTCTGGTGATTCAGCAGGTGACAGTGACTATATTTTAATTGTTTTCACAGCAGTATCATTTCTTTAGCCTGCCAAATGATTCTGCTAAGGAATTCCCTGATTTTTGCAACGTATCTGAATTAACATAGAATCTTCACTTATTTAATTTGTAACATTATAGTATCTTATACCTCTGCATTGACATAGCAAGAAATAATCAATCTATTGCAATGAAGTAAAATGAAATGTAAATTTACAGTAAGGCAGTGCTGTTGTAATTGATACCATTTGTGTTACCTAAATGAACCAAATCATATGACAGTAGAAGCAGACAGCCCAGTTTCTAAACTTTTCTACAACCAGATTTTAACCACATGCTCAACAAAAGACATAAATAGCTTTCCAAGGAAACTGGCTGTTTGAAAAGGCCATAAATTATTTGCTATAAAACATCTTGTAACAATATAAAAATATGACAAAATTAATTCTAAACTTCACATTAACATATATGATACAAAAGCTCTGGCTTATGTTATGTCCCCTTCCATTGAACTATTTCCACTTGAAAAGGCTCTGAAAAATTTTGACAGAATTCATTATGAGTACAGATGGCCTTCTAATCCTAGTTTAAGCAGGACAGTGTGTGTGTGTGTGTGTGTGTGTGTGTGTGTGTGTGTGTGTGTGTGTGTGTGTGTGTGTGTGTGTGTGTGCACTCAAGTCAAAAGCCAACATGTTTTAGGGCAATATATCTCTGTATTTTCTGCCTCAACATCCAGCTGAGGAACACCTAATTTCACAAACTTTGGTGATTTTGGACACTGACACGTTACTAATGTCATATAGTCTACTGACCTTTCATACCATCTGAAGTTAGATTGGTTTAAATTCTGCCTAAATCAGTTTGGAGTATGGGGGAAAAGGAAAACATTATTTGGTTCAGCTTCACTGTGTAGCTATTTTGGACTCAGACATTCAGGAGTACTTTCTGTATCTGTGTTTAAATATGTACCAGTAATGTTGCTGCTTATGGCTTCATTTGCTTTGAGCGATTTTGTAACTTGCCAAATGAGTAATGACTCCTTAGGTCCCCTGATTGTTGAAAGCCTTCATGGAGTGACCTGCTGTTTATACTAAGTGTTGTGGATATTGCTGTGTGGGTTCTTATTGTCACTGTCTACTGGCACTATGCACGTTTATTTTTTCTGCTGTCTGCCACTCACTGCCTATGCCTATCATGTTATGGAATACCAGATCTTTAAGAATCAGAATAGTGGAACTTCCAACAGGAATAAATATTTACAAAGTCTGTTGTTATTTTATGTAGGAATGTTCTCCCTACTCCAAGGTATGCCACACTCAGAGTTTAGTACCTCTCTCTCTCTCTCTCTCTTTATGTGTGTGTGTGTGTGTGTGTGTGTGTATGTGTGTATATATATATATATATATATATATATATATATATATATCTATATCTATATCTATATATATATATTATATATATATATATATATATATATATATATATATATATATATATGTATATATATATATATATATATATATATATATATATTGTGATGGGGAGAGAGACGGAGAGAGACACACACACATATAAGTAGTAGGGGATGTTGCAATGTTAGGGGGTACAGGATCAAAACTTTCATGCAAAAGTGCTTTAAAGGAATAGATGGAAAGCATACAAATCCATCCTGGGTTCCTTTTTGAACTACATTTGCATTGTCGCCTCACAGCAAGATGTTGTCTCGTTCGATTCTCAGCTAGAGCATCTTCTGTGTGAAGGCATGTGTGAATGGGCGTGCCTTCATTGAAGGTTGTGCGTCAGGGCTGGTAACTCAGCACGTAAAAATCCACTACCAAACATTAGCAGACCGAAGTTCCGCTGTGGCGAACCCTGACCAGGATAAGCTGAAAGACACAACAATACAGATATGTATGGTGACCGTGATATAGTTATAGTATCTTGTAAATATAACGGATCAGCTGGGCTGCAGGTGTTACAATAGCAAAATCCATGTAATGCATGGAGTACCAATATTTTGCTCTGAAATCTGGAAATAGGTAACCTTATTGTGGGCTTCCCTAACACAAGACCTAATTTTAACAGTGCCTAGGGGAGCTTAACAAAACTTTGTTAAGGACATCCTAAGCACTGTTAAGATTTGGTCCTGCAGTAGACAGTAACATTGGGCAGTGCTGGTCAGCAAAGAGCAAAGGCAAAAGGTAAAACAATTTTTAAAACCTTTTAGAACTTAATTCTGCCACACTTAGTAGCAGAATGCATGGCAGAATTATATTAACAGCTTTTAAAAGCTGTTTTAACTTCTGCTAGAACAGCACTTCGTTTTGTCTGCTGTACCTTTCAACACTACCTGATTATGCAAAACAAATTTTGTCCTGTTCTTTATTATTTTATTATTTATTTATTTATTTATTTTACATTTGTTTACCAGGGTGGTCTGACTGGTTGTACAGAGCCCGTTTTCAGCAGAGGCCTGGGGAGAAAAGCTCCACATACAGTACAATGCAAATACAGTATAATCCAATACAATACAAATTACAAATTTATATATTTTTTAAAATTTTCTGGCGAATATATACTAAGGGCAGACAGTGCAGTGGTACAACAGTTTGCATTATCATTCAAAGCAAGAGGTTCTCTGGTTTGATTCTTGGCTGGGGTGCTTTCAGTGTGGAGTCTGCATGTCCTCTCTCCATTTGTGTGGGTCTCCTGTGGGTGCTCCAGTTTTCTCCCATGATACAAAGACGTGTATCTGGAGCATTTCTCCCCAGACCTCCGCTAAAAATTGGCTCATTCCAAGTTGGTCTTTCCCAGTAAACAAATGTTAAATAAATAAATCAGCTTTGCTTTTGAGGTGAATTTCTTGGCATTCATGTTTTGAACACATAATAAATTTTGGATGAGATCAGAGGCATGATAAAAATCCTTAGTGTTGTCTTCTTGTTCCATTTAAGCATTAGAAAAAGGGACATTGGTTCAAAAATATATATGTATAGGTGTGAGTGAGTGTGTGTGTGTGTGTGTGTGTGTGTGTGTGTGTGTGTGTGTGTGTGTGCGCACGCCTCTGGGAGAAGTTGTAATGGGCTGATATCCTGTCAAATCTACCCTATTTCCAAGAATGCCCTTTGATTTTTCTTGACATTTTTGGTCAATTGCTTATAAAATGTTTTTTTTGGCTAATTGAGTAGGACTATGTTCACTAAATAATGAAAGATACTGAGTTTCAGACTTCGTATCCTTTACATATTCATTTAAAAACAAAACAACAATTTTCTAAGCTTATAAAAGCACCATTAGGTATTCATTGCCACAGTCTGTTATTTGTGTGCTGAAGATGAATGGCTACAATGAGTTTTACTGCATGTGTCTGACAACAAAACGTGTCTGTAAGTATTATTTACGTATTTACTCATTTGATAGTAGTCAGATATCTCAAGTGTAGACAGTTAATAAAATCACTATAATTGATACGTTCATAGGTTAGTACTAGGATAACTGCTTTTTTATGGGCCATTGTAAGCCTAGCCAATTACCCAATGTCAGAATTAAAGTGTGCATGTGTGTGTGTGTGTGTGTGTGTGTGTGTGTGTGTGTGTGTGTGTGTGTGTGTGTATAAAACAAAGCATTTGATACCATCCCAAATGCATGGATAAAAGAGCTCTTACAAATGTACCCTACACTGATGGATTAAATTATAGTGAGCATGAAATAGTGGCAAATCACTCTGCGGTCAGGCCATGATAAAGGACAAATTATTCCAGGGATAAAAATTCAAAGGGGGGTATTCCAGGGTGACTCTCTGGCACTGCTCCTCTTTTGTTTTTCTCTTAACTCATTAAGCTGCCTACTTAACAGATTAGGTCATGGCTTCCAGAAAACAAAAAGTATAAAGACTTCTTAGCTTCTTTTTGTGGATGATCTAAAACTATATAGTTCATCAGGCAAGGAACTGAAAGCACAACTACATGTGATCAAAAATTTCTCAGATGCCATAAGAATGTCATTTAGTCTTGATAAATGTGCAAAAGCAACCTTTAAAGCAGGAAAGCTGCAGCACCAAGAAAACATCAATTTGGGACAGGAATGTAATATAAAACAACTTGAACAAAAAGGAGTATATACATATTTGAAAATTGATGAAGGATAAACAATAAAACATGAACAAATGTGACTAACACTTTGTAAGGAATATTTTAAAAGACTATAATCAATATTGAAAACAACTCTAACATCTTGGAACAAAGTCCACTCTGTAAACTAATTTGCTCTTCTTGTCCTAACTTACAGTTTTGGAGTGACTTGAATGGCCCCAAAACATATTGGATTAGCTGGAGAGCAAATGGAAAATGCTTCATGCTTAAGAAATGATTTACAAAAATCAGTGCATAACTAGGATTATATATTCCCATTCTGAAGCTGGGATGGACCACCTTGAAACTGATTACATGTATAGCTCTGCAATCATAGGACTGCATACATACCTGCTGACCTCACAAGATCCAAACACTGGGAAAGTTTTAAAAGATGAGGAGAATAAGTCTAAGCTGACCACCCCGCTTAGTTTAGCAGAAGCATATCAGTGTCAAGTGGGAATGGAAATCAAATCAGAAGTAGATAAAAATCAGGCAGCAACTGAATGTGCAAAAAAAAAAAAAAAAACAAAAGAAATAATATGAGATGAAGGATCAGATGACAAGGCAAGAAATGTGGAAAATGCATAAATATAGATGCAAGTACAGAAAAGTCTTGGAACAACCTCATATCAATCAGGAATGAATGCAGGAATGGTTAAGGAGAGGTAAATTTCAACCAAAAGACAAAAGGTCAATATTGGTGAATCAGGATAGTGGACTACTAACAAACTAGTTTACAAAGTCCATTGAACATGTGGGAGAAACAGACAAATGCAGGTTTTGTAAAACAGAATTGGAAACAGTTGCATACCTTGTTGCTGGTTGTGACATACTAATGGCAAAAGCACTGTATACTGAAAGGTATAATAATGTGGCAAGACTACTGCATTGGAGATTATACAAGCATTGTAATACTGAAGTAGCTAAGAAGCATTGTGAACATGATCCAAAAAGCATTATAGAAAATGATGAAGTTTATATCACATGGGATCACCCATTACCAACATTTCACAAAATAGATGCAAGAAACCCAGATACAGTAGTCCATGAAAAGAAGACATGAATAGCATTAATCATTGAAATTGCTACACCCATTGACTACAATGCCTGATGTACAGAGAGACACAAGATCATAAAATACCAGGGTTTACAGGCAGAAATGAGGGCAATGTGGAAGAAGGACACCCAGGCAGTTCCAATAGTAGTAGGAGCAATGGTTCTTATAAGAAAATCATACTTAGATCATTGTGGGTGCTGCAAAGAGCACTTCAGGCTAACATAAAAGATTGAAACGATACTAATGTTATGAACTTTAATCATACTTTGACTTAGGAATGGGGTCCATTCCTGTCAATGGTAACAGAAACCCAAATGACTTGGAGAAATTAAAACTGAGATAGACCATATTGGAGAATGTTTACATGTTTTATTAAATCAATAATATTACATATTTTACAATAAAAAATCCATTCCCCACTTCCTACTTTTATATCTATGAAAAATAGTCAAAAAAACACTGGCCCTATGAAAGAGCCCCATGGCATACCACTGGTAATCTCATTTAGGTAGCCCACCATCCTTACTTGTGCCCTGTTATGTTACCAAGGCTTTACCTACTGAGTTACATATGGACTAACATTCAATGTTTTAATTGGTCAATTATCCTTTTATGAGGAATAACGCTGAATGATTTACCAAGGTCAAGATAAGCAAGCATTGTCATTTTTTCATTAAAGACTACTGTTACTTTTTCAAAGCATGTAACAAGATTCAAAAGGCAAGCTGCCTTTTCAACAAAACTATTTTATTTTGTTACAAACAAAAAGTGGTTGCTTGAATCATTCTAAATAAGTCCTGCTATGACTCTTTCCAAGAATTTACATGATACACTGGTCAGGCTGTGGTGTCTAAAACCGAATAGTTCTGATGTGATACCCTTCTGTTTGAAAATGTGCGATGACAACTTACCATCAGACTGTATGGATATGTCCTTATACCAACATTCTGTTTTAAAAGACTATGAGTGGATTAATTAGGTTTTCCTTGATTTTGTATAAAACATGGGAATATAAGATTAAAATGTGTTGACTTAATTCAAGGCTTGATTAATCACAAATATTTAATTGAATATGATTTATAAGTGCATCATAAGTATAGTAATAGCAACACAGTGGGACATTGAGTGATTTTGGAGTTAATATATATATATAGAGTAGTGGGCTGAAGAAAGGGTGAAGGGGACACAAAAATACCAATACTTATTTTTGTTGTTTTTTTCTTGTCAAAATATTAAGATCTCACCAGTTAGTGAGCAAATTTTTGAGGTGCAATTTTTTGCATTTTACAACTGTCAATCCAAATGTCATTAGGTATGTTGTCTGGTCCACTGAATTTGAGTTTTTAATTTTACTTGTTATAGCAGTTACATCTGTAGGACAATGTCTCCCACTGGCTCTATAGTCCGCTGGCATGTGTTTGTTTGCTGTAAAGTTTGTTCAAGGTTTTTCTGCCACAGCATTTGCTTTTTTATATTTGGAAAAGGTGTGCACTTCACTGTTGGTTGATAACTTGCTGCATTCATAATTTTCACTTTTAGTTTTTTGATGCAGTTAAACTTCTTTGTTATTGCTTTATTCCTTTGACATTGAGTTCACTGTTAAAAATGGAAGACCTGGCAAGAAAAGTATTTTATGTACTTTTACTTTGGTTTTCATGAGTGAGATGATTTCTGAATGTTGGCGTATGTCTGTAGAATATCTTATGAATTTGTCAATTTATTAACTTTGTGATTCTGATGATTTTGCTGAATTTACTTATATATATTGGAATGCAGACATTAATAATATCACAGAGTTCACTGACAGTATCTTAAACAGATTTATTATGTCACTGGGGATAGCACCCCAGTCAATGTTTATAAGCAAGTCATTTATTACATCATATCACCTATTGGCAAAGTGCGGGGAAGATATATATTTTTTTATGAATGAGTTTGAATTTATTAAGATAAACATCAGGGCACCATGATCTGTGTTATTTGCAAAGGTATAACTGTGGGGGTACAGAAACAATCATATGTTTGTCAATATATATCTATGATATCATCATCCTTAACTGGATTTCATGCAGTTTGATCAAAAATGTTTTAAAAGAATGGTATAATAATATCCGTGCATATTTTTTTAATACTGAAGGATGAGAAGGAGATGCAACATCTGCAGGGCAAAACTGTTCATGGAAGCAGCTACTAAGAGCTATTTGTTTAGGGATGGGCAGTCTCTGGGGATCTCTAGCTTTAGGCTGATACTATCAACATGCATTTCATGAGCACCACTGGAGCTGATATGAGACCATATAACAGTGTGAGAAACTAACAGGGACTCACTCTGATCAAGAAGTACAAAAAAAAAAAAATTTTCAAATGCTTTGGTATCTTTTTCTGTAGGCTGGTCCAGAAGCACAACCAGTCTCTAATGAATATGCATAAGCAAAACAACCGAGAGATGAGCATGCAAAAAGACTTTTATGCTAATTTTGATGCAGTTACTCAAATCTAAATCAGGGCTATAAAGAATCGGAAATATAAACAAGAGCAATGGAAAATAGAAGTGGAGGAAGAAAGATCAGGGCTGATGGGATTATTGACTGAAGCCAGGACACTGATAGCCTCAACTAAAAAGTCACTAGCAGAGAGTATAGAATGTTGATATATAATTAGAGGGGACAATCTGAGAAACTGAGACAGGGCTGGAAGGAGAGGTTAAGAAAACAGATTATATAGATTCAGTGGTAAAAAAAAATGTTTGGCCCTTTGTTACACAACCGAATTGAGTACATTTAGATTTATACATGGAAATGTCTGCCCAGTTATTAACTTTAAAGATTGTTCCCATGGGCAGAAGGACTTTGTTTTAGGCAAAATATAGGTGAAAGGGGGAGCTGGGAACATATTGTGCATTCACAGCTCTAGCAAACGTTAAAAGAAAATACAAGAGATGTTAGAAAAATATGGGGTCAACATTGCAGTTAATAAAGGAAATAGGTTTACTTAACTGGAATTAAAGAACAAAGGAATCAAAAAGAAAACTATAATAAAGGTAGAAGAAATTGTGTAAGAAATGAAAAAAATCAAGTAATAATGTACAGAAATGTAATAGAATAAATGCATTTTAAAGTTGAAAATAATTGCATTGGAAAATAATGGTGAATTATTGTAACAAGATGATCTAAAATACATTAATTAGAGTTACAGAGAGTGGGATTAGCAGCTACTGGTGAAAGTAGGATAAATGGACCATGTATGCATTTTGCACAGTTTTTACTACTGGAAAAAGATGTTTTAATTATTCATGAAAAAAAAAAAAAGAATCTGGAGTAATATCAGAGACTTTTCTGATTCTGAGCAACTTGCAAGATGGTTGTCTTTTTTGAGGAACTTTGTACTTCATTCCTTGCCTGTATTTTTTGACGTAAAGATGCATCCAGCAAGCATAGCGATTGAACCCATAGAAAAAGTAACGAAGGAAAAGTGATCTATAATTACCATGGTCAATTCTTCCTAACTCTTGGAAAACTGCTCTGGACATGGAGGAGGGTCTCCTTCTTTCCATGTCTATAATGAGATGTTTGGGTGGGAGTTGAGACTACTGTAAACTACTTTAGACTTATCAGCAGCCACACTATGAGAACCACAGCATTTGCTGGATCCCAACAGGAGAGGGCTGTTAGTGACTCTCAAAATCTGGTTAATGTGGGTGTGAGTTATGACAGAACCCAGATGTCTACAGACTGCTCTACATCAGCTTATAATGTTATGGAAGGTAAAACTTCAGTCCAGCATTAAGGAGGGTGTAGCTGGATGCTCTTCCCTCTCTGGACAGCAAGGGTTTCTGAAAGGAGAATCTATACAAGATTATTTATTATCCTGTTCAAAGCTTTCAGATGAAGCCATAAAGCTACACCAAATATTACCTTGACAGCACAGACAGTGGTATTATATGTCACATATACCTTAAGGATGTCTATGGAAATGTCAGTAGATGGCTGTGCTTAAATGTTATTTCAAATGCACTTAAGCCATCTCATCTGTAACATGTCACATTTTGGGCAGCAGGCTCCTCAGGAAATAGTGTGTGTGTGTGTGTGTGTGTGTGTGTGTGTGTGTGTGTGTGTGTGTGTGTGTAAGATATCTCTCAACCTCATAGCACAAGAAATCTAGGCAAAACCAAAAACAATTGTGGCAAAGTCCCATAGGGACAAATTTTAAATACTGCTCATAGAAGCTTAGAAAGTTGATAGAATAAAAGGTGTTTTATTACAATGCATTTTTCTGATGGGTATGAAGTTTGAAACTCAAATGTCTGTCATTATTTTGTCACTTTGATCCACAACCCTCGGCTTCTTGACACTGAGATGGACTGAAGTGACATAAGGTGAGGAATTCCTCCCATCTCCATAATGGCTGCTGCCAAAACCAGCAATATCAAGTTTATGAGAAGTCATGAACATTGAACACTTCTTAGGAAGATGTAACACACAGTCAGCCTTTACTGGGACCAGAACCATCAGGTCAGAGTATTCCCAAACTGAACTGGTAGCAGTCTTAATAATGTCCACTCATGCAGGGACGACCCAGGAGGAGTGTTGCTCCACTGCCCCCCATGCATTCTACAGCTATGTCTGGAAGAAATAACTTTCATAGAGTGACAGACCTTCTTCAATGAAATTTCATGAACTTAGGTTCTTTCGGAGAGGATTGGACAGGAATAGCTCCTTCTTCCTCATCAATCTACAATAAGGTCAATGTCTGCTTCAAAATGTAAGCATTTAGCCATATAATTCTTGGGTTTCTTAGTCTTGGGAAACAAGAGTGAGAAAACGGAAGCCCTCATTTAACCATTTCTTCACCTATGTGAGGTGAATGCACAGGAAGCAAAGAATGGCGTTATGTTAAAGCAGGTGGTGGGGAATAAGGAGGTAAGATAAGACTACACTAGGATAGAGCTGCTCTGTTTGATCTTATGTCCCAAACAGCATGTGTGGTCATTCATTAAAATAATGGGGAAATGGATCCAAAACTGAAAAAAGGAAGGATTGCAAAACAAGGGCCTGTAGACTAGGCACTGGGGGGCAGACACATGGGAAACAGAACAGTGACAGTAGCACTTCCTGAAAGATGCCTGCTGGATTGACATCTGCAAGTCAGATATTGGGCCATCTGATGCTGATAATGCCAATGCTTTATAGACTGATGACAGAAATATCTACAGCTCAAGGATCTCATGTTTATTAATGGAGGGTGGGATGACTGAAAAGCTGAACAGATATCAGAAGGGCAGACAAAAGGAAGGGAATCCTGCCTGATGCACAATGTCTTTAGGAACCAATACTGGTAGCCTAGACTGAGTCTTACTTTATAACATTTAATTACAGATATCAATAGGCCAGACTGGGGTCCAGCTAAGAGGAATAGGGCAGAGGACAAGAAATGAGCTGTGATGAAAACCTGGATCCACATCGATAAGGGAAATGAGCTACATAACTACAAGACTGGGAATCTCTAACTTAATTTCTACCTTGTACTAGATTATGTCTGCATGGAGACATGTGTGAATGGGCGTACCTTCATTGAAGGTTGTTCGTCAGGCCTGGCAAGCCGGTATGTAAAAATCAATTGCCAATCATTAACAGACTGGAGTTCCGCTGTGGCGACCCCTAACCGGGAAAAGCCGAAAGACACAAACAAACAAACTAGATTATTATTATTATTATTATTATTATTATTATTATTATTATTATTATTATTTTCAGTTTTATGTAGTCAGAGAAGCACACAGAACCAGGCCACTTGAACATTTAACTTTCTTTCACACTCCAAGATAGCTATTTCTTGTCTTATAAATCTATATTTGAAGTTTTCCATATTCAAAGAAAATTTGACCCTCTCCCCACAAAATTAGAGGAACAAGGCTTGCTAGATACATTTTCTCTGGCTGTCCAGAAGTAGCAAAGTTTAGGACAATAAAGATTTAGTGAATTACATCTACATATTTTAGTGTCATTGTTCAATTTGAAAGAAAATGATGAACTGGAAGCCTTGTGGTTAGCACCTAAACAAATAAAGCATTTAGTGTGGATAATGACCAGTGTAAGCTGCTCTATTAGGATGACTGGAAATATTTCACAAAATAGAAAAAAGTATCCAAGATTAATATCCATCTGCTACAAGACTGCCTTAAGGGTCAGTGCTAGGGTCATACCTCACAACCTTTTAGCACAAGAAATCTGGGCAAAACCATAAACAATGGAGGGACAAAGGTCTAAAAATAGGAACAATTTTTAAATATTGTTTTTATAATCTTTGAGAGATGATAGAATAGCATATTTTGCATTATCATGAATTTTCTTAAGTGAATGGTGTCCAAAACTCAAATCCATCCATCTATCCATCCACAATCCTCTTTTACAATTTTTGCACTTGGGAGTGGGTACCACTTCAACAGTGACAATCATCTAAAACCAAGCTTTACATTGCTGGATGGTAATGTCTACTGTTATTGTATGACTTCACTCCTCAATGATTTGCCTGAAAACCAAACATTTTATGAGGAACCGGTGAAAATTATGAGTCAAAAATGTGAATATTCTGCAAAACTCTTCACAGTTGAGAGGTATGGCTAGGGCCACTGATTTTTCAATATATATATTTGACCATGAAATGTAAAGTTGTGATTTTAGCAGTGACAGTGGTACAACAGGTAACATGCTCTCCTTTGGTATAGAAAGCTGTGGGTTGGGTTCTACTCCCAGACTTTGGTGCAGAAGGCTGTGGGTTTTATTCCCATACTAGGTAGGTAGATTGCTGACACTGTAGTGTAGGGTACTGAACTCATGAGTGTGTTATCCTTTTTGATGAGACATTAAACTAAGGTCCCATCTGCTTGATTTGTTGGATTTGTGGATGTAAAAAGTCATTCCTCAGGTCTCCTATGAAAAGTGGCCATTAGCCTAGTGGTACTAACTCAGTCAACAAACAATAAGTAAATAAATAAACTAAAGATTAGCCCATATGTCGATGGCACAGCACTCACAAACAGTGATAAAGATACACATTGGTACAACTAACACTGTTGCATAGCTTTTTCTAATGTAAAACTTTGTATTATATCTTAGTTGTTGAGTCTTTCGGCTTTTCCCAGTTAGGGGTCACCACAGTGGAACTCAAGTCCGCTAATTATTGGTAGTTGATTTTTATGTGCCGAGTTACCAGTCCTGACGCACAACCTTCAACGAAGGTACGTCCATTCACGCATGTATCCACGCAGATGATGCTCTAGCTGAGAATTGAACCATACAGCATCTTACTGTGAGGCGACAATGCTACCGCAGCACCACCACCGCGGGTTCTTTGTATTATATCTTAGTATAAACATTATTTTCATCTATAAACATTCCCCAGAAAACAGCAGCTCAAAACTTTGTATCCCTCCATTAATGGTATATATTTAGTAACTACCCAGATTATAAACTACCACTGGTTTTCAAGAGGACCAAAAATGAAATTTGATGTTCACATGACTGATAGCAGTCAAATAATAAGTGATGCACTTTGCAAGCAGGGCCAGCTCACAGTACAAGGTTACATCATTTCCATTTTTATTTGTGGAAAGATATAGTTTTAAATGTTTACTTGTTTTTAAAAATTTGCTAATTTACTTTGATCTTATTTAGGAATTTGGAACTTGCACAACAGTGCACAGGGATCTATATTACCAGATCGAAACTTTAGTTAGTCAAATAACTAAAGATCGATCTGGTAATATGGAAATCCAAAAAACACGAACGGCTGATTTCATGCAGGGAAGGAATTACTGTGCCCCCCACACCTCCCCAACTAAATATACCAACTCTGAGATCACTCTACATTAGAGAAAAGGGCATGATCTGTATAACAGCCAAGGGAATTCTTTCCCTGCGTGAAATTAGCCATTCCCGTTTTTTGGATTTCGATATTATCAGATCAATCTTTAGTTATTTGACTAACTAAAGTTTTGATCTGGTAATATAGACCTGTCCACGGAGTTCCATATTCCTTTTTTAAAAAATGTCTGTTGACTTTTTTTTTAGTCTGAAATTGTTGCATCTCTGAAATTGTCCTTCTTCTTTGAGGAACAGGGATAATGGAGTTAATATACATTAGTAGCAAGGGTGCGGCAGGTGCAGCTCTCTCCCTATAATGAGAGGTGCAGGGGCTTGTTGCCCTGTAAAAACAGGTTTTAGATCTAACACTGAGTTTACATTGTAGTGTTGTGTTCCAAGGGCTGCACAGAGATTTAAGACTCACATTATAGAGTCTCAAGATTCCATCTGGGCACCCAGCAAGCAGCCATGTTTATCAGCTAGCTAAGTCAGATGAATGTGATGCCTGATGTAGGTTAAATAAAGCAGTGGAACTAAAAGAAGCATTGAAGTGCTGTCTTTTGTGGAGTTTAGTTAAAAAAGGGAATTTTTCCTTTCAGAGATGTTAGAAAAATATGGGGTCAACATTGCAGTTAATAAAAGGAAATAGGTTTACTTAACTGGAAATTAAAGAACAAAAGGAATCAAAAAAGAAAACTATAGAAAAGGTAGAAGAAATTGTGCAAGAAATGAAAAAAAATCAAGTAATAATGTACAGAAATGTAATAGAATAAATGCATTTTAAAAGTTGAAAATAATTGCATTGGAAAATAATGGTGAATTATTGTAACAAGATGATCTAAATACATTAATTAGAGTTACAGAGAGTGGGATTAGCAGCTACTGGTGAAAGTAGGATAAATGGACCATGTATGCATTTCTGCACAGTTTTTACTACTGGAAAAGATATTTTAATTATTCATGAAAAAAAAAAAGAATCTGGAGTAATATCAGAGACTTTTCTGATTCTGAGCAACTTGCAAGATGGTTGTGTCTTTTGAGGAACTTTGTACTTCATTCCTTGCCCTGTATTTTTGACGTAAAGATGCATCCAGCAAGCATAGCGATTGAACCCATAGAAAAATGCTAGTGAAGGAAAAGTGATCTATAATTACCATGGTCAATTCTTCCTAACTCTTGGAAAACTGCTCTGGACATGGAGGAGGGTCTCCTTCTTTCCATGTCTATAATGAGATGTTTGGGTGGGAGTTGAGACTACTGTAAACTACTTTAGACTTATCAGCAACCACACTATGAGAACCACAGCATTTGCTGGATCCCAACAGGAGAGGGCTGTTAGTGACTCTCAAAATCTGGTTAATGTGGGTGTGAGTTATGACAGAACCCAGATGTCTACAGACTGCTCTACATCAGCTTATAATGTTATGGAAGGTAAAACTTCAGTCCAGCATTAAGGAGGGTGTAGTTGGATGCTCTTCCCTCTCTGGACAACAAGGGTTTCTGAAAGGAGAATCTATACAAGATTATTTATTATCCTGTTCAAAGCTTTCAGATGAAGCCATAAAGCTACACCAAATATTACCTTGACAGCACAGACAGTGGTATTATATGTCACATATACCATAAGGATGTCTATGGAAATGTCAGTAGATGGCTGTGCTTAAATGTTCTTTCAAATGCACTTAAGCCATCTCATCTGTAACATGTCACATTTTGGGCAGCAGGCTCCTCAAGAAATAGTGTGTGTGTGTGTGTGTGTGTGTGTGTGTGTGTGTGTGTGTGTGTGTGTGTGTAAGATATCTCTCAACCTCATAGCACAAGAAATCTAGGCAAAACCTAAAACAATTGTGGCAAAGTCCCATAGGGACAAATTTTAAATACTGCTCATAGAAGTTTAGAAAGTTGCTAGAATAAAAGGTGTTTTATTACAATGCATTTTTCTGATGGGTATGAAGTTTGAAACTCAAATGTCTGTCATTATTTTGTCACTTCGATCCACAACCCTCGGCTTCTTGACACTGAGATGGACTGAAGTGACATAAGGTGAGGAATTCCTCCCATCTCCATAATGGCTGCTGCCAAAACCAGCAATATCAAGTTTATGAGAAGTCATGAACATTGAACACTTCTTAGGAAGATGTAACACACAGTCAGCCTTTACTGGGACCAGAACCATCAGGTCAGTGTATTCCCAAACTGAACTGGTAGCAGTCTTAATAATGTCCACTCATGCAGGAACGACCCAGGAGGAGTGTTGCTCCACTGCCCCCCATGCATTCTACAGCTATGTCTGGAAGAAATAACTTTCATAGAGTGACAGACCTTCTTCAATGAAATTTCATGAACTTAGGTTCTTTCGGAGAGGATTGGACAGGAATAGCTCCTTCTTCCTCATCAATCTACAATAAGGTCAATGTCTGCTTCAAAATGTAAGCATTTAGCCATATAATTCTTGGGTTTCTTAGTCTTGGGAAACAAGAGTGAGAAAACGGAAGCCCTCATTTAACCATTTCTTCACCTATGTGAGGTGAATACACAGGAAGCAAAGAATGGCGTTATGTTAAAGCAGGTGGTGGGGAATAAGGAGGTAAGATAAGACTACACTAGGATAGAGCTGCTCTGTTTGATCTTATGTCCCAAACAGCATGTGTGGTCATTCATTAAAATAATGGGGAAATGGATCAAAAACTGAAAAAAGGAAGGATTGCAAAACAAGGGCCTGTAGACTAGGCACTGGGGGGCAGACACATGGGAAACAGAACAGTGACAGTAGCACTTCCTGAAAGATGCCTGCTGGATTGACATCTGCAAGTCAGATATTGGGCCATCTGATGCTGATAATGCCAATGCTTTATAGACTGATGACAGAAATATCTACAGCTCAAGGATCTCATGTTTATTAATGGAGGGTGGGATGACTGAAAAGCTGAACAGATATCAGAAGGGCAGACAAAAGGAAGGGAATCCTGCCTGATGCACAATGTCTTTAGGAACCAATACTGGTAGCCTAGACTGAGTCTTACTTTATAACATTTAATTACAGATATCAGTAGGCCAGACTGGGGTCCAGCTAAGAGGAATAGGGCAGAGGACAAGAAATGAGCTGTGATGAAAACCTGGATCCACATCGATAAGGGAAACGAGCTACATAACTACAAGACTGGGAATCTCTAACTTAATTTCTACCTTGTACTAGATTATTTCTGCATGGAGACATGCGTGAATGGGCGTACCTTCGTTGAAGGTTGTTCGTCAGGCCTGGCAAGCCGGTACGTAAAAATCAATTGCCAATCATTAACAGACTGGAGTTCCGCTGTGGCGACCCCTAACCGGGAAAAGCCGAAAGACACAAACAAACAAACTAGATTATTATTATTATTATTATTATTATTATTATTATTATTATTATTATTATTATTTTCAGTTTTATGTAGTCAGAGAAGCACACAGAACCAGGCCACTTGAACATTTTACTTTCTTTCACACTCCAAGATAGCTATTTCTTGTCTTACAAATCTATATTTGAAGTTTTCCATATTCAAAGAAAATTTGACCCTCTCCCCACAAAATTAGAGGAAGAAGGCTTGCTAGATACATTTTCTCTGGCTGTTCAGAAGTAGCAAAGTTTAGGACAATAAAGATTTAGTGAATTACATCTACATATTTTAGTGTCATTGTTCAATTTGAAAGAAAACGATGAACTGGAAGCCTTGTGGTTAGCACCTAAACAAATAAAGCATTTAGTGTGGATAATGACCAGTGTAAGCTGCTCTATTAGGATGACTGGAAATATTTCACAAAATAGAAAAAAGTATCCAAGATTAATATCCATCTGCTACAAGACTGCCTTAAGGGTCAGTGCTAGGGTAATACCTCACAACCTTTTAGCACAAGAAATCTGGGCAAAGCCATAAATAATGGAGGGACAAAGGTCTAAAAATAGGAAAAAATTTTAAATATTGTTTTTATAATCTTTGAAAGATGATAGAATAGCATATTTTGCATTATCATGAATTTTCTTAAGTGAATGGTGTCCAAAACTCAAATCCATCCATCTATCCATCCACAATCCTCTTTTACAATTTTTGCACTTGGGAGTGGGTACCACTTCAACAGTGACAATCATCTAAAACCAAGGTTTACATTGCTGGATGGTAATGTCTACTGTTATTGTATGACTTCACTCCTCAATGATTTGCCTAAAAACCAAACATTTTATGAGGAACCGGTGAAAATTATGAGTCAAAAATGTGAATATTCTGCAAAACTCTTCACAGTTGAGAGGTATGGCTAGGGCCACTGATTTTTCAATATATATATTTGACCATGAAATGTAAAGTTGTGATTTTAGCAGTGACAGTGGTACAACAGGTAACATGCTCTCCTTTGGTATAGAAAGCTGTGGGTTGGGTTCTACTCCCAGACTTTGGTGCAGAAGGCTGTGGGTTCTATTCCAATACTAGGTAGGTAGATTGCTGACACTGTAGTGTAGGGTACTGAACTCATGAGTGTGTTATCCTTTTTGATGAGACATTAAACCAAGGTCCCATCTGCTTGATTTGTTGCTAGCTTAGGTGGATGTAAAAAGTCATTCCTCAACTCTCCTATGAAAAGTGGCCATTAGCCTAGTGGTACTAACTCAGTCAACAAACAATAAGTAAATAAATAAACTAAAGATTAGCCCATATGTCGATGGCACAGCACTCACAAACAGTGATAAAGATACACATTGGTACAACTAACACTGTTGCATAGCTTTTTCTAATGTAAAACTTTGTATTATATCTTAGTTGTTGAGTCTTTCGGCTTTTCCCAGTTAGGGGTCGCCACAGTGGAACTCAGGTCCGCTAATGATTGGTAGTTGATTTTTATGTGCCGAGTTACCAGCCCTGACGGACAACCTTCAAGAAGGTACGCCCATTCACGCAGATGATGCTCTAGCTGAGAATTGAACCATACAGCATCTTACTGTGAGGCGACAATGCTACCGCAGCACCACCACCGCGGGTTCTTTGTATTATATCTTAGTATAAACATTATTTTCATCTATAAACATTCCCCAGAAAACAGCAGCTCAAAACTTTGTATCCCTCCATTAATGGTATATATTTAGTAACTACCCAGATTATAAACTACCACTGGTTTTCAAGAGGACCAAAAATGAAATATGATGTTCACATGACTGATAGCAGTCAAATAATAAGTGATGCACTTTGCAAGCAGGGCCAGCTCACAGTACAAGGTTACATCATTTCCATTTTTATTTGTGGAAAGATATAGTTTTAAATGTTTACTTGTTTTTAAAAATTTGCTAATTACTTTGATCTTATTTAGGAATTTGGAACTTGCACAACAGTGCACAGGGGTCTATATTACCAGATCGAAACTTTAGTTAGTCAAATAACTAAAGATCGATCTGGTAATATGGAAATCCAAAAACCACGAACGGCTGATTTCACGCAGGGAAAGAATTACTGTGCCCCCCACACCTCCCCAACTAAATATACCAACTCTGAGATCACTCTACATTAGAGAAAAGGGCATGATCTGTATAACAGCCAAGGGAATTCTTTCCCTACGTGAAATTAGCCATTCCCGTTTTTTTGGATTTCGATATTATCATATCAATCTTTAGTTATTTGACTAACTAAAGTTTCGATCTGGTAATATAGACCTGTCCACGGAGTTCCATATTCCTTTTTTTAAAAAAGTCTGTTGACTTTTTTTTAGTCTGAAATTGTTGCATCTCAGAAATTGTCCTTCTTCTTTGAGGAACAGGGATAATGGAGTTAATATACATTAGCAGCAAGGGTGCGGCAGGTGCAGCTCTCTCCCTATAATGAGAGGTGCAGGGGCTTGTTGCCCTGTAAAAACAGTTTTTAGATCTAACACTGAGTTTACATTGTAGTGTTGTGTTCCAAGGGCTGCACAGAGGTTTAAGACTCACATTATAGAGTCTCAAGATTCCATCTGGGCACCCAGCAAGCAGCCATGTTTATCAGCTAGCTAAGTCAGATGAATGTGATGCCTGATGTAGGTTAAATAAAGCAGTGGAACTAAAAGAAGCATTGAAGTGCTGTCTTTTGTGGAGTTTAGTTAAAAAAGGGAATTTTTCCTTTCAATATTTAGTTAGCGAAGCTGTCAACCTAGGGTGTATGAAGACTGGTTATCTATACGATTAGTAAAAATAGCAACACATTCTGTGACTGTTACCATGTATTACTGGTGACTAAATACACTCTGTACACCACTTTAAGGACAAAGGCTTCTGTTTATGTTTCTGCAGTAGTAGCATGGGTGAGGAGTTGACATAATGGTTAATGAGTTTACTTCACAGGCACAAGGTACATGGTTTGACTCTCATCTTTGAGGGGGAAAGGGCTGCTAGCGATGAACTGTGTTTGTATCTGTTGAAAAGGTCTGCAAGTTTTTCTTTTAGACTACTTATCTGGTCCTTCCATTGGCTCATCTTTCTGAGTAAGCATACTAGCTGGATACATATCTGTCAGAACCCTGGCTGTACTACTGGATTAAAAAAGTGTTAGTCTTTCAGGTACAATGTTTCAAACCAAGTTAATTTTTGCTTATTCACATGGGTGTTAAACACATTATATTCTAACACCATCTGCCATACAAAGCTGATACAAGTATATTTTTTGCAGTTGCTATAACTATTTCAGTCTTTATTTAATAATTCTGCACTTAGTGTTGAAAAGTTTGGTTGTTAAACTGATTTCTGCTTACATCTGAACACTTACTCTGTTTCAGTGATATTTAATAATTCTGTGCTTAGTGTTGTAAAGTTTGTGTGTTAAACTGATTTCTGCTTACTTCTGAACACTTTCAGGCTGGCTCCATTTGATTTTCCCTCCTGCCTGCCCTATTGTTGTTGTGTTCTTATAACTTAGTGGCTTTTGCTTTGCCCACCTCTTATTATTAATTTGTTATTGGACACCCTTTCAAGTCCCTTCACATCAGTTCTTTCTACTGAGTTCAGTGAGACTGTTTGGAAAGATCCACACCCTTAGCTCTTAACCTTGAATTTTCTACTGTTTCCTCCCTTTCTACTTGACAAGAAAAAAATACACTGTTCAGCTGCTTTTACTGTATTTTATTGTATTTATACTGTGCCTTTTCCTACTTTAATACTTTATTTTGCTTTTGCTGCTGTTCTTAAAAGTGTTCAATTGCATTTATACCATCTATTTTATTAATGCTTGTAGTCTGATTACATTGAGAACATTGTTCTACCAAACTGCTGCTTCATACTGTTTTTCTACTGTAGTGACTGTGATTTTAAGCACTTTAAATTTCAAATACCTCTGCACTTAACATAGGCTGGATTTAGTCTTATGGAATCTAGACTGCCTTGTATCACTTGAGCTCTAAAACCAGCTCTTCACTGAGATACTGAAAAAAACAGGGGCATCTGTTGCTTCCAACTAACTATAAGTGCCTCTTTCTGCTATTATATTGCATTCTTAATTAGTATTTTCATGAAGTGTCGGAACTGTTTTTGGCCACATTTTACTGCATACTGTACTAGTTTGACCATACCATAAGTTCCAGGCTTGCTGTTTCTGGGTCTGTTTTGTAACCTCTGAGCATCAAATTCAAATTCAAGACACCTTTGTTGGAGAAGACCTTTCTGCACCCTTGTGGGAGGAGTGTGCTGTCTGGTTCCCATCTAATTGAGGGTGATTGGACTAGAGCTTACAGAGTGTGTTCTTATTTGCTAGTTTGAGTTAAAAGGGTTATTTCTTGTTTTACATAAGCCACAAGTCTGTGCTTCTTGCGTGTAGTGCACCATCATGCACTGCAGCGTAGTGGTAGTTACCAATGGTGGTTATAGTAGCAAGTGCTTTGATTGTTACATTTTCCCTTAGTACCTTGCTTATGGTCCTTCAGAGGTTTTTTGTGGCTCAGCTATACTGCCAGGTAGAACACTAAACCTAACCTCAGAGGTTCCAACACACCTCTCACCCATTTGCCATTCCTAAGTGTGACATCTCTTCCTGACCATATAAATTTACCTAATACTATGAACGTACAATTTCCCACAGTTTCTACAGCCAGATTAGTTGACATGGGCATCCTGAAACAGTGCAGTAACTGCCTCATGTTCACCGACAACCCTCTGCTCCTAGACCACACAAACTCAACATGTGAGACATGCAACTATATTAAGGACCTTGAATCCATGCTCTCTCACACACCAGTCAGTACACATGGCAATGAGTAGGTTATCAGCATGCACACCTCACCTCCTACCCCACCCAAACCCACATCACACATACTTACATATGTGGAGGCACTCACCAGAAACATACCTAAACACCAGAGACCTCACAAACACAAACACAAGCACACCACACATAATACTTCCTCTGCAAAACACAATACACATAAGAGCTCACATACCAGTGTCTCATCCATCATGCCCTTAAGGCAAAACACAAAACCAAACATAGTCATAGGTGATTCTATTGTGAGAGACACAGATGTCCCTCTCACCAGGCTGGATAAGGAGACGGTCATGGTCAGCTGTCTGTCAGGTGCCAGGACCCACCATATCACACATGCACTCAAGTCTTTCAACAACAGGTACTATTATGACTCTGTAATAGTCCACATTGGTATGAATGACTTGAGATGTACCCCTCTGGACTATATGAAGAGAAACATGATTGAGCTTTCAGACTATGTGTCCCAGGCTGGTATGTCCCTAACCTTAACCTTTTACCTTCACCTAGGATGATACCTCAATATGAACAGAAAATGATTGACTTTAATAATTGGCTTAGTTTCTGGTATCATTCCAAGGGGCTCCAGTATCTGTCAACCTGGGATGACATGATCAACATATCTCGATGCTTTGCCAGAGATGGTCTTCATCTGTCACCCCTGGGATTTCTGCTACTAGCCAAGGTCCATGCCACCCCCATAGTGCCTTTTTTAGGCAGTGTCTTGAGGACAAAATTCCTGATGTAAGAACTCCATCCAAGAACAACCTCAAGGTTTTGCTGTTAAACGCTAGGAATCTTAACACCTTGGAAGACATTTGTGCAGTCACAGAGATCTGGTTCAAGGCTGTGGAGAGCAGCCCAGCCATATACCTCAGGTGCAATTAACTGTTGGTAGGATATATATATATATATATATATATATATATATATATATATATATATATATATATATATATTAAGTCATTGCCAGCTACAGGACCCCCTCCATGAATCAGGAGACCTACACTTCCTATTTGGATCTACTTGAGTCTAGATACATCCAAACACCATAGTTTTGGGTGGCTTTAACTACCCATCCATTGACTGGGGAAATTACAAATGCGGAAACTCACTTGCCCAAAGGTTCCTCGGCTTCATTATCTCCATTGCCCTGGACCAACTAGTTGACATCCCCACAAGGGGTGCCAACATCCTGGATCTGGTACTTACCAATATGGGGGACCACTGTAGCATCCCCATTGTGAGGTTTTCCCTGGTGAGATCTGACCATAAATCAGTCCCATTCATCTCTAAAGCAGATTATAACGTCTTACGGGAAGGTATAAATAGCTTCATTACACGTCCTCCCTCAGATGGAACTGGCAACTATGCCAAGTTCTACACAAATGCTTTATACAAACACCTAAACAATGCATTGACTTGACCATACCTGATAGGACTAAAACAAGCTCCTCCAGGAAGAGCAAACCTGTCTGGTGGACAACTACCATTAACTAAGAGTAAGAGGCAGCAAGCCTCAAACTGGAAACACTCTCTCCTTAACTTAAACAAGCAAATAAGACTCCTTGTGAAATCTTCCAAAGCTAACTATGAATGCAAATTAGCTTCCCCACTTAAGGACACCATAAGGCATTCTCTAGTTACATCTATAACCTAAAAGGAAAGGCTCAGATTTGTGCCGAATTGGTAGTCAACCACATATACTGAGCCTGTGGACATTGCTAACCTGTTAGCAGACATGTTCTATGAAAATTTCACTCCCCTTTCCCTGCCACACTTACCCCAAGACATCCCTACTAACTGTCCCCTGCTCTGTATCTCTAAAGAGCAAGTCATGAATGCACACTCTAAGATCAAAAACACAGCATCCATGGGACCTGATAACATCCCAGGCTGCATTTTACATGGGCTCAGACAAGAATTAGCAACACCACTGAGTATTCTTTTCAATAATGGTCTAAGTACTGGCTTCATCCCAGCTGAATGGAAAAAGACCACTGTTATCCGCTTATACAAAGATGGTGCTTCCACTGACTCTGGGGACTATAGACCTATTAGCCTGACTAGCCTTATCTGCAAGGCCATGGAGAGAATCATCATGGACCTTATCAACAAAGACATTGGTAACATCCAAACACTTGACTTTACTCAATCTGGATTTGTCAAATCGAGATCATGCCTGTTAAACCTGGTGGACTTCTTCGAGAAAGTCACCAAGGCCTTTGATGAGGGGAAATCTGTGCATACAGCCTACCTAGACTTAGTCAATGCTTTTGACCCTATGCCCCACTCAGGCATAATTGACAAACTCACCCAGCTATGTATCAACCCATATATCATTATATGGGTCACTAACAGGCTCACTGATAGAACCAATATAGTCAAAACAGGGGAGTCCACCTCCAACAGCAGACCTATAACCAGTGTTGTTCCACAGGGATCAGTCCTGGGACCTCCACTGTTTTGAATCTATTTGTCTGAAGTACAAGCTAAAACTAAATGTCTGTGGCTGACAAAAGTTTGGTGATGACTGCAAACTGGGAGTGGTCATAGAATCTCCAAATGATGTCAACATCTTACAAGAGGGTCTTACACAAACAATAGATTGGTGCCAAAGTCATGGCTTTAAACTCAGTGCAAAAAAATGTATTATCATCCCTTTTGATAAGAGTCATATTCCTGCTTAATACCACATCACTAGCAACACCCTAAGTACACACTCAGCAGTGAGAGACCTGGGGGTTAACAGCAACCTTACCTTTGATCACCATGTCTCTATGGTGGTAAGAAGGGCATTCTATATTGCTCATCTCATAAGTAAGGGCATAACCTCCAGAAAAAAAGAAGTTACAACTTCCCTGTACTTTTTCCTCATCAGGCCAATAATTGAGTACAATGCCCTTTTGGTATGCACCTTTCCAAGCACCTGCAGCAATTGGAGAAACCACAAAGGTTCCTCAAAAGGAAAATTCAAGGTCTTTAGCATCTGTCTTATGAGGATTGTCTGAAATCACTGTCACTTTATTCTGTTTCCTACAGACTACTCAGAGGAGATCTCTGCCTTACATATAAGGCAATCTTTGACCCTGCTTTATTGGAAATGCTGCATATCTGTAACTCAAATAGCACACGGGTTACTTACTTTAATGGCCTTAACCTGGTATGTGACATTAATTGAACCTGCTGGAGGGACATATGTATCTCCCAGAGGTTTCCACACCTTTGGAACAGACTCCCGCTTCATGTCAAACAGAGCACATCATTGGCCCTCTTCAAATACAGTCTGGATGATTGGATGGTTAACCATAAATTCAGTCCAGGGTTTCCACCTATGTCCTTCTTGGACAGGGGTGATAGGTGCTGATTGTGTAAATAAGAGTAAAACTTGGCTGGGCTTGTAAGGGCCCTAGGGTCATTATCCTAGTAGCCTCCTATGATCAAAGCCTTTCTCTTTGCATATTTGACTAATTAATATATTATACACCTTTCATCCCTCTCTATATCTATAACTGCCTTTATATATATTTTTTTTCCTGAAATGTCTAACAGTCAAATACTGAAACTCAAAAGAAAACTGAGCTACCACTAAGAGCAAATTACAAAATAATTCTTTATCAGTGAACTCCAGTTACAAATTACAAAACCAAGATTGTGTCATTGTGGTAGTGGTACTGTTATGGAAACGGTTTTTAGTAGCATAATTTGTAGATGGAGGGTTAACACATGAATGTGGTGAGCCCAAAACTAATCTTACCCTGACCCTACATATTACGTTACTAAAAACTCTTTTACTAATAGTACCACTACACAAGAACAGAGGTCAAACAGCATACACAATATGTGAAACAATTAATCTTTCCCCTTACCTAACAATTCCATCCTTTCTAATGCAAACTAATCTTAACCCTGCCCTTAACCCCCAACCCTATACTCTTAGAAAAATCTTTTCTGTAACACTACCAAAGTACATCTCACTGTAGTGGTAGTGTTTTATTTAACAGTTTATAAAAAGAACCTGGGCCAGATTCACGAAGGCTTGCACGGAGTCTAAGAGTAGTGTAAGACGTCAGACAGGCAATATGTCTGCCGAGCGATTCAGCAATAGCCGGCAGGGGCGTGCATGAGAGCTCCTAAAACTACTCTTGCACAGACAGTGTTATGGTATGCACATTACCTAATTTGCTGCTGAAATGTATGCAAATGAGGTAAATTTGCAATCCAGGAACCACTAACCTGTCCGTGGAAGAGCAGTGTTATTTGCAGAAATGTACTCCGTTGGTAACGGGGTACCGTTCTGCAAATAGCTAAACGGAGATATGACAGCTCCAAATAAAGGATGCATCCAGTTGAGGAAGCATGCCAATGGCCAGATATAAGGCCATTGGCATCTTTATAGGTTGAAAATGAATAAAAATGTATTTTTATTCTCTGATCTCCGATGTTTAAGCATAGCTCAGCGCCGCGCAAACGTGCGGTGCTTTAAAAACCAAAAAAATAATTAAAAAATAGCCAAAACTAGGCATGTTTAATAAAAAGCTTATTCTGCCATGCAGGTGAATGGCAGGCTGAAGACAACATGGCTACTACTGAGTAGTGGTTGCTAAGGGGGGAGCTCAGTTTGAGAGATGTAACCAAGCATTAGTAGGCAATCCTATGCAAATGAGGATAAGGATAGTGAATCCTAATTTTCCCTGGCATGTGAGCCATGTCCCTAGAGTGTAAGTGTAGGAGTAGGGGAGTAGTAGAGTAGAAGATAGGTGATATCATGAGGGGGTATGTCTGAAAGACTGTAAGTTTATTGGAGCAGAGTGGCTTGTGTTTGGCACGAGTTGCTCAGGATTGCAAAAGGCGTGTCTACAGTTGTCCTAGCTGAAACCCAGAAACCGAAGGTGTGCGCTGTGGATATATCTGAAATTTCTTGCAAATGTGCTTACACCGTGTGCGCGCGTGTGTGCGCCTGTAAGCCTGTGTAAGCCGGTGTGTGCGCGTGTGCGCTCGTGTGTGCGTGTTTGCGCTTGTTTGTGCAGCACTGCCCCTTGTGGAAACAGAAAGGGAAAAGGAAGGAAAAGAACTAGTAGGAAGTTAATCAAGGAGAACTAGCAGAGCTGCCAGGTGAAATAAATCAGAATCAGCCAGTACACTAGCCCAGCCCAGACCAGCACTTAAAACTCAGCAAACAACATTCCCCTATGTTTTTCTCAAAAACATTGCAACACTGCACTATACAAAGAGTGAAAATTTAAAAAAACTTAACCCAGACAAAAAAATGTTAGGGGCTGCCATTGCTATTATAAGCCAACATGTGCAAGATGCTGAGGGTGGTGCCATTGCGAATGCTGCTGAGCAACCCACAGTGAGGAGACGGAGAAGAGTGTACATACCCAGGGTAACCTACCAGGGGCTACATGATCTGGAGATAGTGGAGTGCTATAGAGTGGACAGAGACCTCCTGCAGCAAATTGTTGAGCTGTGCAGGCCACACCTCACACACAGAACCAACAGAGGGGAAGCCATCCCAGTGGAAACCAAGGTATGTGTTGGCCTAAGAATACTAGCAACAGATACCTTCCAGAGACCAACTGGTGATATGATGGGGATTTCACAGGCATCTGCATCCAGGGTACTGCACCAGTTCCTGAATGCCATGTCAGCACATGTCGGTGATCATGTATATTTCCCCAATTCCTGTGAGGCATTGGCCAGCAATATGCTTCTTTTTCAGCAAATAGCGGAATACCCTGAGGTAGTGGATGCAATTGAATGCACACACATACACATCAAAGCACCAGCTGGTGAGTGGGGTAGGGCCTACTTCAACTGCAAGGGCTTCCCCTCCATCAACTGCCAGGTCATGTGCGATGCCCAGGGCATAATACTGAATATGTGTGCGGGCTGCCCTAGAAGCTACCACTATTCCCATATCTGGCATCTGACGCAGCTGTACCAGACATTTGCCAATGGGGACATCCCCGACGGTCACCTAGTGGGGGATGCTGGATACGCACTGGAGCCGTGGCTGATGACACCCATCAGAAATGCACACACACCTGAACAAGAACTCCATAATGAGGCACAAGCACAAACACAAAATATAATCGAGCGTGTGCTTGGGATGCTCAAGTCATGGTTCCGGTGCCTGGACACATCTGGTGGAGCCTTGCAGTACTCACCAACTACATGTACCCAAATTGTCATGGTATGTGCCATGCTACACAATATGATCCTGCGAAAACAGCTGCAGCAGGAACAGCATGGGGCAGGGCCAAACAGCCCCCACCATTGCCAAGGCCATCACAGGCAGAGCGTGACTCAGAGGAGGAACAACCTGAGCCTGCCCCAGTAGGCAGAAGGAGGCGTGCCCAGTATGCCTTGGCCTTGTCAAAGAGGCAATGCATAGCACATACACTGGCTCAGTAGGAATCCTGGAAATGATACCTCTCTCTGACTCGCACATAAAATAAAAGGGATGCCTAACTTGACACTACCATTTTTCAAACATGTATAGAGAGTGTACTATGTGCATCCGACATAGGCAGCCCTGCAGCACCACCTGAGGCATGATTGCCATGTTTTAAGCAATATAAAGCAGTGCTAAGCATCTTTTACCACTATTTAGTATGCGCAACGTTGAGCAATGTTGGGCAAGGTCGGGCAAAGTCGGGCAAAGCTGAGCAAAGTCAGGTAAACATGCTCATATTTGCTTTACTGTTCCTTAAGCAGTCTGGTCTGCCCAGCATGAAAATAAAAAGCAGTGACAGGGCTCGAACCCAGGATACTGTGCACTATAGTCACAGTACTGAACCACTAAGCCATTACAGCATTTCACTGGCACAGACACAGCAGGACAATTGTACACTAATGCAAACACAAAGAAATGCTGTATCATTCCCCTAAAGAGGCATATGCGTAACCTCCCCCACAGGCCTATGCAGACAGAGAACAGCAGGCCAGGCAGTGTGATGTGGGTTGGGTAGGCTATGAAGTCGCAATCTAATACCTTCATTGGACGCTAAGATCTGTAGTACAGTAGTATGCCTCAAGCCAGTACGACAGGCAACCGTACAGACTGAAATGGTGTACCTTACATAGCAGTGCAGGCCTAGCAAATGTGTATAAGTGTCAGGTGAACCCCTCATCCTATGTACACCCACAGTAACAATCAGGTGTGCCCCCGGGTAGAAATGTACAAAGAATAGCTGTCCCCCCTGTATGTAGAAATGTTGGTAAGTCTATGCAAAGTGTCTCATGGAAGCCCTGCAGGCACAGCATGATCCCTGTTGATTTATGACACAAAGGTGAGCCCTGCAGTAAAAATACAACTTGATTTTCCACACACATATAGAATAAATGTCTATACCGGACGTGCTCACACACTTCAACAATGTAGTGGATTTCAGTCAGCAACATACTGAAAGGTCATACTGGGCATGCTCACACACTTAAATAAATGAAGCAAATGTCAGGCAACAACATACTGAAAGGTCATACTGGGCATGCTCACACACGTAGGCCATGTCTGAGTGCAGCAGTGGGCCACACATATTTGGCAGTTGCATGTTTTACCCCAGGAACCTGTCACTATTAACCAATCCTGCCTTGTGCACTCATTTATATGAAAACAGACACATATAATATATTGGAACCCTGTCATAATCAAACTAGGTAACACAAGTACTTAAGTTGTTCACAGAAAGTGAAAAAGCAAAAAAGATCAATAAACTTGCAATCAATATCATCAATAAAGAATGTGCACTCCAAACATTATCCAATCCATGTTCTGGCAAAAGAATCTGTGAAGGAGTCCATAGAGAACCATGACGCTTCCTTCCGCTATGTCATAAATAGCAATGTACACTCATATATGTCCTGAGTCAGTGCAAACTGTAAATGACTGACATTGCCAACATCCTGTCAGACAGGCTCATACATACATACCCCCCTCTCACTGACAAAAGGCCCTATCATCATACCTGGAGATTGTGAAAGCACAGATATCACATATAGAATAGGTAAATAGCTCCTTGCAAACCTGAAAACACGGCATCTATGGGATTACATTGTTTCCCTAGCTGTGTCATAAGTGAACTCCAGAACAAACAGACCCTGCACCTGAACAGTCTGTTGAGCCTCACCCTCTGTACAGGATATGAAACTGTTGAATGTGTTACAGCAATGTTTGGCACACTCCGCAGGTGTTGGTGCACAACAGACCATGGGAAGTATTGTCTTATAAGCCTATTAAGCCTGATCTGCAAGACCATGGAGTCCATCATGATGGAACTCATAAACAGAGCTATTGGGAGCCTACAAACACCCAACCCTACCAATTTTGGTTTGGTCTGGTGCAGATCATGATTCCCAAACCTGCTAGACTGTTTTCAAGGCAGTCACCCAGGACATACATCAATGAAATGAGCTACACACATCCCACATAGACCTTGAAAAGCCCTTTGCCAACATCCCAGACACATGTTGTATCCACAAAATCAACAACCTGTGCATAGATATGTCTGTCATCTGATGGATTTCCAACTAGGGCACAGATAGATCACACACGGTAAGAATTGCGGTCTCCTGTACAAGCTGGTAACAACTGTGTCCCCCTTCATGGCTCCGTCCTGGGACCCCTCCTGTCTGGTGTATACTTTTCAGAAATACAGTCAAACACACGAGGGCTATGTTTAGCAAAGTTTGTGGATGACTGCCAAAAAGTTGTCATAATCGATGTTTGGGACAACAGAGACATCCTTAAAAAGGGTCTAAGTCAGACAGATGTGGTGTCAAAATTATGGCCTCGAGCTACAGTCATACATATACCACATAGGTGCCAACACCCTAAATATGGAGGTGATAATAAGGGATCTATGGACACGTGGATAGTCATCTCTTCTTCCAAAAACACATTCACAAAGTGGTCAGAAAATCATGCTATGTGTTCCCACAAACTGCCAAGGTCTTTGCATGTAGATCAAAGGAGGTTCCCTCTACTCATCAGTCATCAGACCCATCAGAGAGTACCACAACACACTTGTGATAAATCTAACTAGGCACCTTCAGCAGCTGGAAAGACCACTGAAGTACCTCAACAAGAAGATTACTGGCCTCAAACAGTTGCCCCATGCAACAAGACTGAATTTAACTCAATCTGTACTCTGTTGCATACTGTCTACTCAGGAGATCTCTGCCCAACAGACCGGTCCATATTATGGCAACACTCAGATCTGCTCTGAGTTACAGCTCAATGGCACTAAATATACAGAGCCAACTGATATTGCCAACATCCTGGCAGATAGGATCAGTGCTAACTTTACCCCCCTCTCATCCATGAAAGAGCACATCTCTATAATGGAAGACTGCAAAGTTGCTGTCATCATGGCTGCACAGGTAAAAAACACTCTCCAAAGCCAGTATCACAGCATCCATGGGACCAGATAACTTCCCAGGTTGTGTTCTACACAAACTACAGAATGAGCAGGCACCACACCAATGTACCATGTTCAGTCATAGCCTCACCTCAGGCTTTGTGCCTGCTGAATGGTGCACAGCAATGGTTATCCCACTACACAAGGGTAGAGACACCACAGACCCCAGGAACTAGCGCCCCATTAGCCTGATGAGCCTGCTCTGCAAGGCCATGGAATGCATCATCATACAACTTATAAAAAAAGACATAGGCAATCTCCAAACTCTGGCCCACAACCGTGTTGGGTTTGTAAAATGCAGATCATGTCTCCTAAACCTGATAGATGACATTGAAGTAGTCACCAGAACAGTAGACAAGGGTAAGGTGGTTTGCACAGCCTATGTAGATCTTGCCATGGCTTTCAACACCATCCCACATGCTGGAATTACAGATAAACCCACTAAACTAAGGATAAAGTGCTATGTCACAAGATGGGTTGCCAACTGGCTCACTGACAGAACACACACTGTGAAAGTAGCAGACTCCAAGTATGACTTTGGACCAGTGACGAGTGCAGTACCACAGGGTTCAGTCCTGGGTCCTGTCCTGTTTTGTATCTACTTCCCTGAAGTAAACTTTAACATGGAAGGTCTGTGGCTAATGAAGTTTCCAGATGACTGCAAACTAGGAGCCATAATTGTAAATACTAAAGATGTGGACATCCTACAAAAGGGCATCACTGAGACAGATGGCTGGTGTCAAAGCCATGGCCTCAAGCTCAATGCCAAAAAGTGCATTGTCATCCCCTTTGGTAAAAACTCTGTAGCCATGAACTACAACATAGGCGGTAGTATACTTAACACTGAAAGTGTGATAAGAGATCTTGGGAAACAGGTGGACAGTAGACACACCTGTGATAATCACATCCTCGCAGTAGTCAGGAATTCCTTCTATGTGGCACACCTCATCACAAAAGGTGTCTCATGCAGAATAGAAGAGGACATTGTTCCCCTCTACTCATCACTCACTAGATCCATAATAGAGTACAACTGTACTCTCTCGCATATCGCCTACTCAGACATACAAAGCTATGTCAAACACAGAGCTGTTGGACATGCTCCACGTAAAACACTCACAATCCCTCTGATCTTCGGCCTCAAAACCACGAGTGAAATACAAAAGGAAGGGGTGTATCCATTTACCTTATGGATACCCACATCTTCAGGTTAGTGGTACAGCATGAGGCCTTGGAGACCATGCAAGTGCAACTAACATTGGGCAAAGCTGCTTATCAGATTGTAGCCTGCTACAGATCACCTACCTTGTCTCAGGAACCTCACTCAGTATTCCTGAGAATAGTGGAAAATATAAAGGTCCTATCAAACACCATTATATGAGGAGATTACAACTACCCAAACATTGAGTGGGAGAACTACTCATGTACAACGTCCTTTGCCCAATGTTTCCTAGAGTTTAAAAACTCAAATGCCCTGGAACAGCTGGTCACCATGCCCACTAGAGGTGACAACATACTGGACCTGATCATCACCAACATGAGGTAGCAGTGTTCCACAACAGAGATAAACCCCTCGCTGGTAATATCAGATCATAAAGTAATCACACTGGACATCCACATCTCCCCCCCCCCCCAGTCAAGGAAACCACTGTGAAGACATTTTCAAAAGCAAACTGCACACTTCCCAAGACCAAAGTGGAAAGTTCCAAAGCCCCCTTGCTATAGGATAATGCTATACAATCTGCCGAATCATTTACAAGTGCATTCTATGAGCATCTACAGGGATGTATGGATCAAGACATCCCAAATAAAACCAAGATGCACTCCTCCAAAAATAAGAAACCAATCTGGTGGTTGTCACCCATAAATAAGCTATACAACAGAAGGAGGAAACAAACACATGATAGAGCAAACTTCACAAAAGGAAAGGCATCAATGATCATTATTAGGAAGAAACAATGATCGCTCATAAAATAATCTAAGGCCAGTTTCTAAAGACAAATTGCCAAGGAATGTAAGAATAACAACTACAAATCCTTCATTAGCTATACCAAATATTTAGGTGGCAACTTCCAAATATGCTGTCAGCTACTGCAAAATGGCAAGAAATACACTGGACCAACTTACATTGCCCATATCCTGGGGGACAAGTTCAGTGCAAACCCCCCCCCATCACCCCCAAAAGGGCCTGTGTCCATCCCAGAAGAATGCAGAGCCCCAGACTTCATGGACATGCAGGTAAAAACAGCCCTCTCCAAAGCTAAGAACACAGCATCAATGGGACTGGATGGTGTCCCAGGCTGTGTCTTACACCAGCCCCAAAAGGAACTACACCCTCACCTGCATTCACTGTCCAGACTCAACCTTACCACAGGCTATGTACCCAAAGAATGGCATACAGCAACAGTCATCCAGCTCCACAAAGGGGGTGCCACAACAGAACCTGGAAACCATTGCCCTATAGGCCTATTCAACCTGGTCTGCAAAGCTACGGAGCAAATTATCATGGAACCCATAAACAGAGACATTGGGGACCTCCAGAGACTGGACTCTACCCAACTTGGCTTTGTTAAAGGCATTTCCTGCCTCCTAAACCTAGTTAACTTATTTGAAACAGTTACCAAGGACATAGATGGAGGTGAAAGTAGTCTTCACAGCCCACCTGGACCTCACTAAGGCCTTTCGACACCATTCCCCACTCTGTCATCATGGACAAGCTTACCAGCTTGAACATTAAAAGCTATGTCACAGGATGGGTGGCCAGCTGGCTCACAGATCAAACACACATGTTCAGAGTTGTGGGTGCCACGTCAGACTCTAAACCAGTCACAAATGGCATCCCACAGATCTTGGTCCTGGGACCCCACCTGTTCAGTAGATACTGCTCAGAGGTACAGACAAGCAAGGGAGGAGTATGGTTGAACAAGTTTGCAGATGACTGCTAACTGTGGTCCATAATTGACTCTACAGCTGACACAGACATCCTCCAGAAGGGTCTTACAGAGACAGATACCTGGTGTCAAAACAATGCCCTCAAGCAGAATGCCAAAGAATGCATAGTCATCCCCTTTGGATAAAACAAAGTGCACACAAATTACCACATAGGTGGTAATCCAGTATGTACGGAGAAAGTAATTATGGCCCTGGGGACCCAGGTAGATAGTAAACTCTCCTTTGATGATCACATGGCCAAAGTGTTTAGAAATTCCTTCTATGTAGCCCACCAAATGTCACCTAATGTAACCCACTTTGTCTAGTCTGATGATGTCATCATCCTACAAATATACCTGTGGAAAAGAGAACTCTCAGTAATGTGTATAGTGTGTTGTGTTAATGCGTACTACTTCTAGTACCATAAAGTAGTTAGGTAGGGGTTTGATTCCTCCACTTGACAAGTGTTTGTGTGTGTCTTCTTGGGGAGGAGCAACCCTTTTGGAGACTACTAAAACACCTTAAAAGTGGTATACTTATCTTTGTCAAGTCTGATGATGTCACCATCCTACAAATATACCTGTGGAAAAGAGAGCTCCCAGTAATGTGTATAGCACGTCATGTTAATTTGTACTCCCAGTAATGTGTATAGCACGTCATGTTAATGTGTACTCCTCTAGTATCATAAAGTAATTAGGCAGGGGTTTGAATCCTGCATTTGACAAGTGTTTGTGTGTATCTCCTTGGAGAGGAGCAACCTTTTTGGAGACTACTAAAACACCTTAAAAGTGGTATACTTATCTTTGTCAAGTCTGATGATATCACCATCCTACAAATATACCTGTGGAAAGGAAAGCTTCCAGTAATGTGTGTAGCACATCGTATTAATGTGTACTGCTCTATTATCCTAAAGTAGTTAGGTAGGGGTTTGAATCCTGCACTTGTTGAGTGTGTGTGTGTATGCTCTATGTGTGTGACACTGTTGGTCAATGTGTTGTGGATTTTGCTTTTACTACTGTGTGACATATCACTATGACAACAGTATGTGCATCGCACGTCAGGTAGCTGTGTGGCAAATACTTATATGTACATGTGACCTCAATTATTTCATAGGTGGGAACCCTGCTTCCCCATGAACACATCTGTTATCTTTGCCAGAGTGTGCTGCCACTTTAAAGACCTTAGGTCACATCTGTATGCTTGTGACAAGCCCAGCCACTGCAGTGATCCCTGGCCTAGGTCATCCGTGTCACACACACTCATTACAGTTTCTATTGAATAGTGTGAGTGAGGGTTTATGCCTGAGGTATATTTCAGACCTGTTCAAACGCAGCAAAGTCTGTCAATGATGGCTATTCATTATAGGTGTACTACAACCTTTGTGGATATGCATGCAGACCCCTTATTGCTTATGTGATCCACCAAGGGATTTCAAAATACCTTTGGAAATGTGATTACCAAAGGAGAGATGATGTAACACTTGGCTGTATGTACACATCGGTACCTGTTCAACATGTTGGGGGCTACTACCTATGTGGTACTGTGGGGATACTATGTTTTGTAAAGGTGGATGACTATGCTTTAGTTGACTTATAGCTTTACAGCATGGGTTCGACAACAGGTATCTGTCTGTATGATACCCTTGTGGAGGATGTGTGTGTTATCTGGAGAATGCATTATAGGCCACAGTATGCATTTCCAGACGTGGACAGACATATCCCTACTGTGTTTGTTTGTACCTAACAGAGCTATATGCCAAACAGGAGTGGTCCCAGGAATGGGTGCAGGTGAATACCACTGGTTACTGGCATAGTATAGTACCTGAAGGATCCAAATGTTACTGTGTGTCCTACATCTGTGTGTCAGTTGTCAAGACATCATCTAACGATTGTTTATGGTCAGGCTGTTGAGGTTATGTATACTACCAGAATGCAAACCAATGACAGATAGTAACAGTATCACCCACAGCACAGTGTCAAACCATGTCATACACACATGTGTACTCAAGTTCCAAAATGTGTGTAGTACAATGCATACTGGCCAAAAATAGAAACTATGGAGTGTTAACACTGTGTAATACAGGGCATGTCACCCTGCCCATGTGTCCACTATGCACGTACATGCAGACAGTGCACCTCCACCATGTTCACAAATGTACACCTGAAAATCTGTGCTGCACACATCCCACACGTTCTGTCCACTCTCTAATACATGCTGCCAATACTACACACATCAGCCAAGTGGCACGTGTGCGGACAATACACTACTGGAATTAACACTGGTGTAAACAATACTACATTGATAATCATAGCTTTAATGCATCATGCCTGCTCAGCTACACCTTCAAGGATATCATTACACTTTACTGCTGACAACATGCTAACATTGCTATACTGCTATAAAGTCACCATGTGCATCAGGACCATGTTAGCCTGTTCCTGCATCAATGTTATAGATGACAGGAGGTGGCACAGGTTTCATCATATGCACAGGGTGTGTTGTTGGTTTGCCAGAGGCCTACATTGAGCCATACAATTGACATGTATGTGTGTGTGTGTGTGTGTGTGTGTGTGTGTGTGTGTGTGTGTGTGTGTGTGTGTGTGTGTGTGTGTGCGTTTGTGTGTGTGAGGGCCAAAAGTACTGCTATGGGCCAATGTTGATTTAATGTGTGTGGGTATGTGTTAGCCCTAGGTGTCTGGTTTATGTGTGTGTGTGTCTGTATGCACACAATTCCACCATGTGGCTGCCATATACAGGGATTTGTGGGACAGCCACAGACTGTACCTGCCAGGCTTTACAGATCAACATCTCTGGCCATGGATATGGTACCTGTTCCTGGCAGGGGTGCTACTGACAGTATCAGGTACTAAGCCAGGCTGGGTACTATCCTCAGAGGTAGACATATGTACGCTGGACCCAGGTCCCTGCTGGGACTGTTAAGAGACACATGCACATGGTCTTCTAGGATGGTCTATGGCCAGCCCTCCCCCAACATTGCTGGGGCTGGTACTGGCACTATGGGAGCAGCTGTGACTTGAGGGATGTCCATGGCGACTGCCAGCTGCTGATGTTGCTGACGTATGTCCACGTCGACGTCTCAACCATCCCGCACTGTCCTGACACATGGACATGACATTGCGGAGGACATCTGATGTCTCATCCCAACGTCTATCAGTGACCTCAGTGTAATTACAGATGGCGCCTGCTAGGTCATAGATACTGTCATTTAAAGTGGCGTTATGTGCCCTTAGTCCCTGTCTGGTGTACCATTCCACATGTGCCTCCATGAAAGCCTGGAACATGTGTGAGGTTGTAAGACCTGTGGCACGTCTGCCAGGGGCATGATGACCAGCAGTGCTCTGACAAGAACTCCTGGACATCTGCCTATGTGGTACCATTCCAGACATCTGGGTATGGATGCTGTGTCGGGATGCATGTGCCATAGATACCATACTGTCCCGGCCAATGCCGACTGTACATTGTCCCTCAGCTAAGGGCATTGGTGATGGATGTATTGGCAGTATGACTGTGTGCATGGATGGGGTGGACACTTGTGTGCTGTCGATTGGTGGCCCAATGACAGACCCTGGCAAACATGCCTGTGCCTCAACACACCTATCTTCATTATCACTATTTGTGTCAGTGACATTGGGTTCCCTGCTGCAGTGAACCAGCCCAACCTCAGCACCTGTGAGAGGAAGACAGGAAACACACTTTACGACCTGTACATGATGTCAGGACACATGCACACATGCACACATGAACACATGCACATATGAACACAAGAACTCATGCACACATGAACACATGCACAAATGCACACATGCACACATGAACACATGCACACATGAACACATGCAAACATGAACACATGAACACATGCACACAAATACACACCTCACTAAAGCAGACACACACACACACACACACACACACACACACACACACACACACACACACACCAACAGCAATCCAGAACATACTCAATAACAGTTGATGGTGGGGTACAGTATCACAAGCCAATCAGCATGCAGGACGTGTGTTGCTCAATAGCATGCAGTGCGAGTGTAGACAGTCCTTGCTAATAACAGTATACATGGCTTTGATGAATGTGTGTTGTTGTTCAGTGATTGGCCTCACCCTGGAACACAATGTGTACATGGACATAACATTGCTGTGCAAGTATTAAAAGCTCTTCAATGTCCTGTGCACCATCACTCACAGGTATACATACCATGGCTGGATGTGTATCTGTGTGTCACATAGATATCCATTTCTGATTAGAGCATCTGTGTCTTTAGCAGATAATTATGGACACAGGTTTAGCTCATGCATGCTATGTATACACACATGATGAGTGGTGCATGTATACCTGATGGAATACCATTGCTCAACATAGCCATTCTACAGTGGTTATGGTGAGTGTAGAACATATTGTGGACATGCCAGTGCCAGCCATGACATGGCATGCTACAACACAACTGCAACATTAAACATCACACATACCCAATGTGTGTCATGTGACCTATACACTCAATAGCATTACAAGACATATTTGTGTCACTTTGTGCAAATGATGATTGCTATGCATATTGTGTATAGGTGCATATGTTTGCACACACACAACATTGAGGTGTATAGCAATGAATGCTATGTGTAGTACTGTGGTTACTGTAACTGGATGGGGTGTAGTACCATGAGCCATCATCATGCAGCATGATGTGGTCACTCCAGGCTACTAATGTGTGCCAGACCAGCACCTATCATGCTATACCTGAACTGCAGTACCATGGCTACATTCACCATTTCACAGCCAGTTGTTACATGGGTTTGTAAGGTGCCCAATAGGGAGCATTGCCTAACATGAATGTGTTGTGTGTTGAAGAGTGTCGGACCACTACATGATAGGCCTCTACCCCTCAGGTATATTATGTGTGCTATGTGGATGACATTTGGGATACTGGAGTGTGACCTTACAGCGGGTGTCTGAATACACCATGTGTAGCATATTAACGTGTACTGTGTATGACAAAGTTGTATATGTTGTGTGCATGTGTATCGACTCTGCCTATCCAATGTCCACTACAGTGTAGCCACAATTGTTTGGGATGCTCTGTGTATTGCATGTGTTTGAGGCAGCTACTCACATTACTGAGATGTGCATAGTCTCACAGCAAACATGCACAGCATGCATTATGCATAGGTGTGTTACATGTGTACATGGCCTACACCTCACCTATGACATACACATTTTATTTGCGATATTAAATGTAGAACACAATCACCAGTATGGGTCTGCTGCCTTGTTGTAACATCAGAGGGACCTACAAGGATATGAGACAGTTTGTCAGTGGCAACAACTGTGGCATTGCTACTGTGGGTTTGCAATCTTACAGTAGTACAATGGTTGACAGTCACAGGCCTACAGATTATGTTCCAAATTATCAGTATTGCACAACACCAGGCTTCACATCTTCTAACTACACAGTACACATCTCACATATGCATGATCTACCAATCGAGGTAACAGTAGTCTACAGATATGCCATGTTGCCTGCATGCTCCGTGTGAACTTGGTGGGTGGTGCCAGCCTCCATGATGATACATGTGTGCTGTTGTTGTTGGCCAGGAGCCACCAGGCTCAGGAGCAGCTCCTCCACTCTGGTGAGGGGGGAAGGATGGTAACCCCACCACCTGTGGCAAGCTGTTGTCTATGGACATCAGACGCACGCTGCCAGACATGTTTAAGTAAATCACTGCAGTGATGGTGTACCTGCTCATATGTCCAGTTATGCATGCCTATGTCATTTACCCTACGGACAACATCTTGCCACAGTGCAGTCCGCTCATGCTGGTCCTGGCTGGTTCTTGATAAAAGCAGGGTGTAGTGCTGAACCAGACTGGTTGTTATTACTTCATCCTCAGCAGGACTATAGGTTGGGTTGCGATGGTGGGCCATGACCCTGGAAGACAATGAAACAATATGTGTGAGCAGGTCATGTGGCACACTTAACATTCTAAAGTACAGATATCACTGAACTGCCATATATAGCAACCTATTGGCTGTCAGAGAATACACATTTTCAATACCACATATCAGTGCTCAACCCACAACTGCCTGACAGTGCCTGGCATGCTCTATATATTAAACCATGCTCTGCACAGCAACAAAATGAAACCAGTATGTAAGACTATACAACAGTACATGGCACACTGTATGCGACACAATGCACCACATAGCCACAGGAGGTATATATCAAGCTAATGCATAAAGAAATATGTCATCCATTGCAATGATTGTAAAGTCCAGTTACAGTATTACCAGTATACCACACTAGTTGTTGATGGCAAACCCCTGCCTAACATATGTGCACATTTGTGAATATAGGTGGCATACTGCTGTACTAGACTATACATGTTGCTAGATACGCACTTATATCCTGTAACACACATATGCCCAACGGCATGTTACAGGCATACCCACACACACATCAGACATACATACAAGACACAAAGGTATGGCAACCCAGATGAGCTTTACCTGTGTACCATACAGTACTGTGTGTCAGTACTTACAAAACCTTATGCCTGAGGAATGTAATCTGTGAGGACTACAGGGAACACACAAAACAGTGGTTCCAAGCAATGTGGACATATGCCATACTGTGCTCTTTAGGCCTACAGCTTCAGGTAGTACTACAGTTCATACGGGATTTGGATTCACCAGCAGTACCAATCAATAAGCATACATGTACTGCTTTAGCCTACAATGGCACACCCCAGTCAACACCAAGGGACTACATCAGACCATATGCCATACTGCTTTTTCTGCCTAGCAATAGCATACACATCTTTTGCTGGGATCAGAGCTAGGACACAAAATACCATGACAGAAACAGTTTCCCACTAAGCTATCACACATATACACAACTTTGACACATTCACCAACACATTCACCATCACACTCAGTCAACCTCACATAGCAATTATTGCAACAAGTACATGTGGGTGTGTATCGGTTGATAGGTAGGTCATAGGCTATTGGTCCTAGGGCTATAGAAGCCTAGACATATGGTACCCTGGCCTTTGACACCCATGTAATTTAATTTCATGTGCAGAGCCACAGAGGTAATTCCTGGGACGTATTTCCTATCTCCCATCCAATCATCAGGATTATTCATGACGAGTGCTAAAGAGGAGCTTTGTTTGCTATTGATAGGTAGTTTGTTCCAGAGTATGGGATGTCTCTGAGATAGGAATCTATCCCTCCAGCATGTTCTGTTTATTGAGGTGACAAGGTTTAGGTCCCTAGAGCATGTAGCTCATAGGGATTGTGATCTGTTTACGTGGAGCATGTCCAACAGCTCTGGGTTTGACATAGCTTTGTATGTTAGGCAGAGGTCACCTCTGGGTAGATGGTATGCGACACAGTCTAGCTGTGGTTTTGTGAGACGGTCTGCATAGGGCATCTGTTTGAGGCCAGTAATACTCTTTGTGAGGTATGTCTGTAGCCTTTCCAGTTGCTGTAGATGTCTTGTGAGGTACATACCAAAAAGGGCATTGTACTCTATAATGGGTTTTATGAGTGATGAGTAGAGGGGAACACTGACCTCTTTTTCCCTGGATGACACACCTTTTGTGATGAGGTGTGCCATGTAGACAGATTACATGACTAATGTGGCACTGTGATTATCATAGGGGAGACTACTGCCCACCTGTGTCCCATGGTCTCCTATCACACTTTCGGTGTTAAGTAGACTACCACCTATGTGGTATTTCATGGGTACAGAGTTTTTGCCAAAAGGGATGCCAATGCATTTTTGACATTGAGCTTGAGGCCATGGCTTTGTCACCAGGCATCTGTCTCTCTCTCTATATATATATATATATATATATACATATATATATATATATATATATATATATATATATTTATATATATATATATATATATATATATATATATATATATATATATGCACACATACATATAAACATCCATTGGTGTACATATAGATATACATATAGGCACATATACAGTCCACCTTTCATGGTGGGAATATCAATTATGCGAAGGTTGTGAGGTATACAGTTATGTAGTAACATTGCAGTCTTGTGCGAAATGCATTGAAGGTGTTCTCAGCCCATGTAGCTTTAGCAGGCCTAACTGGCTGCAACTCTGCAAACCTAACAAATCACACCCACGTGTTTAACCACCACATGTCATATACCAGCACTGTATTCTGTCTTGCAAATAAAACACTGAATGGAAGAAAAAAACACACTGAAAGCCAAAATAAATGTAAAAGTAAGCGCTTTCGTTTACTACATTAAGCAAACTTCATCAGACAAGATAAAATACAAATACACTCATATTTAAATATAAAAAAGTTAATTAATATGACATCATTTCCTTTAAAGCCAAGCCTCCAATTAAAGTACCAAACCACCAAAGTAAGCCTATTCTAAGCATATCCAAATAATAAATCCAATGAATGAAACACAGAAAATTAATGTGTTCAACAAATAAACATAATAAGCATATACGTGTGTAAACATATATATCATCTCATTAAAGCCTTCAATTTTAATATACTTTTAATAGAAACTGAGTCATTTAAGCCAGGGGTAGAAAAGGCATTAACTCTTAGTTGCCAAATTTATTCCTTTTCGTCAATTTTCAAATCCATGGGTCCCCCTCTCACATTTTTATAGAATTTTTCAATGACTAAAAATCTGAATTCATGTTCAGGGAGACTATTAATATGCCTGGCTAATGTATTATTTAAATTCAATTTATTAATGGCATAAATGTGCTCATAAATCTTGCTTTTGAGTGGCCTCCCAGTTTTGCCTACATAAAAAGCTGGACATTTTGAGCAAGTAGCCAGGTAGACCAAACCCTTAGTGTTACAGTTAAATTTGTCCTTCATGTCAAAGGTTTTCCCTCTAATACTGAATTTACTACCAACTTGTATATATTGACACCAAAGGCAAGCCTGGCATTTGTACATGCCCCAATGAGGTTGGTGGCATCTTATGTTGAACCCTTCGACGATGTTTTTCAAATTCAAACCTTTTCTAAATACTAATTTAGGGGAATCACCTACTTGTTGTCTAATGAACTGTATTCTGTCTTGTTTTCCACACTACAACCTACATACAAATATGCACATAACAACCTTCACCAACATATATATGTCCACCCTTCACAAACAGTTGCAGTATGTCCCTTGCTCTATGCAAATGTATAGATGCTAATATATCTAACACAGATATATCTCTCCGTATGTGTGTGCCATACACACACAAGGTCCACACTGTTGTAAGCCCCTGGATCTCACGGCTGACCTGTTGGGCCTCGCTGCAACATGAACAGGTGTCACATGTGAACACACAGTAATATTAGAGGGTGTATATATAGCTGCAAATGCTAGATTAGCATACTAGCCTGGTACAGCAGTTGCCAATGCTAAGCTACACGTTAATATGACTATCATGCATGTGTTACTCTGTCACATCCATGTTTATATAGCTGTATGTGCTACTCCCCCAAACAGCCATTGTCCACACTACTGTACAGAACACAGATAACATGGATCAGATGTTTGACATTTAATGCTGAGCTACATATGTCACAGTTATATCCCACTGCACACAGCTACACACTGATTTGTCCATGGCAGTAGTTATGCAGGGCATCTGTGCATAGATATGTACTGCTGCCACATATGAATGTTTCAAAGTATATAGAGTACTCTTCAAAAACATCTGCTACATGCCAGTAAATACATATCTGTTACATACCTTTACTTTGTATGTGTTGGTAGTATTAAGTTCCTTGTGTCGTTGTTTTTTTTATCTGTTGATGTTGATGTGGGTGTCTCTCTCTCTCTCTCTCTCTCTCTGTCTCTCTCTCTCTCTCAATAGCTGCAATGGAATGATTGTGTGTGTGGACAAGTACAGCCTGCTTTTATAGGTATCTGCACATGTGCATGTGATGGCCTCTGCACCAATTGGTAATTGCATGCAGCCTGCTGTGTGGTAATTGCAGTACTCACTGTCATAGTAACCCAATGCTATAAATTGCTAAGTCCAGTAGGCGTAGCCCTTTCAGCTTTCCAAAGTGAGTTCCATGCTTGTTTGCTGTGGACACCATTGTTTAAGTCAGAAGGTTGGTGTAGATTTTATATCTGAAGCTAGGGGTGAAGCCAGTGATTTAAATGTTGTACTCAGACCTGAACGTTGCCACTTCCAGTACACAGTTGTCAGTGTAGAACTGTACTCACCCCTACAAATGCTAACACAAGATACATGGGAATATGTAGTTTCTTTTTTACTTATACAATTAACTGCCTTACATAAGTAGTTATTGAGATGTATTCATTTGGCACATGAACTGTTTGTGAACTGCTATACTGTGAATATTGATGTACTCACTTCTGCAGTTTGTGCTTTTTTATTGTTGACATTAGCACAGGATGCTCAAGAAAACTGGACAATTCCAGTACTGAGTATGCCTACCAACATCCTTGGTAGACCCTGAACACACAGGTATATTGTACATTTGGGTGGGGATTGTCCTGCTGTGATACTGTGTGGGGGTTGTAAAGTGCTGCTGTAACATTATTTACTGCTAGAATGGCTGGTTCTCTTATCACAGTAATGTAATGCAATTCCACAACAACTGCTGGTAAAGTTCCACAGAACAGGTTTTGTGTTATGGCATTCCCATCTTTCCTTTACATTCACTCATTCGGATGCATGATATATCTATTTCAGCAACAACTGTGGCTTAGTGGTACTTCATGCAGTCTAGTGTGTCCAAGGTCCAAGTTTGAGACTGACAGAGGTTTTTTATTTTGCTGCTGAGCAGAACAAGGGCTCTCACATGCAGGGTGACTAAGGCACTTTTAAGCAGTTGTAAGCAGGTTTGTGCGTGTTTGCACAAAGCTTAGCAATACTTAGCTAAGCACACACAAGCGCACACTCGCGTAAACCCACTAACTACTGCTTAAAAGTGCTTACTTCCGCTAACCCTCACGCTCATTTCTTTGAAAGAAAAGAAAATGGGGAGATAGGAAAGTGGTGAAAAAGGGGCACAAAGAGGGAAAGACAGTAGGGAAAACAGCTTGGGATGTGCAGGACAGGTGTAGGGTCCATAGCTGCCCATTTCTTTAACAGCAACAGCTGTGCATATGCAATAGATTTGGAGGGAAATATGAAACCTTCCACCCCTGAGAGAGGGGTGAGGACAACAAAGTATGTTGTACTGCCAATTAAATATCAGTTTATGTGTCCAGTGGACATGTGTGCAAAATGGGCAGCTATGTTTGGGGCGTATTTTATTTTTGGGAGCAGATTGCCCTTTTTTTTTTTCAGGTGAGAGTGGAATGTGGGGTGGGGAAGTAGGTCTATTTGGGGAGGTAGATTGGGGAGGTAAACAGAAAAGACAAACAAGATGCATACAGAGGCAGAATATGACACATGTGGTGGGTGAACACCATTGACGGGGAAGGATGTTTGGAAATCGCAAGCCCATGAGCCCACAGATGGCAACAGTGGAACTGAGATCCCCACTCATGGGCAGTCACCACTGCACCTTCACAGCCCAGAGGGTGGCTGTGCTGAGGGCTGTGTAGGAGGGGAAGGCTCACCCGTGAGTCACGCCACTCGTGCCTCAAGTTGGCGTAGAAGATCAGCGACACAACACTCGATCTCCCTACGCACCACAGCCCGGACCATTCGGAGGGTGATAGGTGGCCCTCCTCCGCCCATGCTTTCATGGGAGGGATGAGCCCCATCCCCTGCAGTGCTTCCACCTGAAGGTGGCACAGGGCCAATGGAGGAGGAGGTCCCAGGCTGGGCACTGGACCTGCTGGTGCCAGGTGCCATCGCCAGCTGAGGTGGGACAGGTGGGTCCTCTAGGACCAGCCTTCCCATACGTTCTATGTTTAGGAGGATTTAATGACAATATGGGTTGGTAACAGCCAACAGCATTCCAAATTAGTTGTAACAGCATGCAGTAGTATTCCCATTAACCCAACACACCAGAGATCCAACAGTTTAACAGCAAGCATAACACATGCATATATAGTTGAAAAAACGCTAACTTTAAACCAACGAACCACACAAAATACCACGGAATCCTTGCACCAGCAGATGAATGGTACCAAAACAGCAGTGATCTTAACGCAATTTATTTATTATCCACAGCCGCCACCAAGCTATGTGGTATTCAGAGAAAAACAATTACAACTGACACACAGTTATGCACTTGTTTTTAAAATCAATCTCAAGGGAAGTGATGTAACAAACAAAAAGAATCCATTTAAACTTTCAGGTCTGTTCTGTTAAACATAACAGGATTGGATTGGATAAATGTACATTAATGAATGAAATACAAAATGAAATACATTAGAAACACTATTCAACAAAAGAAAATTAAAAAAAACCTAAAAAAGTTAAAAAAGTATGTGAACAGTGAAAAGTGTATTCAAAAGTAAATGCAGATATTTATAAACCAATAGGACATATGTCCCCAACAAATGTAAATTTGAGATTAGACATACCCATTGAGGTATGGAATTGCATTGTATATTCAAACATACAGGGTATTAGGGTGTAAAAGATACCTCCATTAACAATAAAAATACTATAAAGAGGCAATTTTACTATACTCGATGAAAAATGCCTCACAAATGCTACACACAATACGCAATATTAATCCAACAAAACCCAGGTTATAATGATAACGGATAGGTTTACTAAATTTGTTCTTTTTTATTTCTACTAAAGCCCCTAAATCTACACCCTTAAGAATTAAGCCTCATCATAAAAAGTAAAAAATCTATATGTTTGTGGGTTAAATGAAACCAACTATCTCAAACAGATAGACAGACCTAAACAGATATAACAGACCTGGAAGTTTAAATGGATTCTTTTGTATTGTTACATCACTTCCTTTTGAGATTGTTTTTAAACAAGTGCATGCAACTGTGTCAGTTGTAATTGTGTTTTCTCTGAAGAAGCCACCGCATTCATTTCTAGGTGCAAGGATTCCGTGGTATTTTGTGTGGTACATGCATATATAGAACAATAGTGCACATTCCAACAGCATGCAGGATTGATTGGTGGCAACAGGCCACCAAGATTGTGGTATTTGAACAGGGCACATGCATCAAAGTAAATGCAGATATTTATAAACCAATAGGACATATGCCCCAAGTGTGGGTTGACAGTGCTTAATACAACAGTACTATTTCTATAATGCAAGAGTACAACAACATATCGAAGAAAGTGACACGGACACACTCCAGGAATTATACCTTTATTAATTACATAACACACTTTTCTAGAAGCTCTCTCATTTATTTGATATAACAGTGCATGCAGAAGACTTATTCAAGATGTATTATATTTTTATTAACGGGTTACAACACTCTTTTTCAGGCTCTCTCACTTATTTCATATAACAGTACATGCAGAGAAATTATTCAAGACATATTATACCTTTATTAATGGGTTACAACACTCTTTTTCAGGGTCTCTCATTTATTTTATATAACAGTACATGCAGAATAATTACTAACCTGCCTGGTGGTGCAGCCTATCTGCATAGGCTTGCTGATTCGCAGCAAGGACACCTGCAGCTGTGAAGTAAATGAAGTGATATTGAGACATACCTATCCAAAATATAGACTACAATAGCAATTCTTACATACTTCATTCCATGGCTACCTACTCAGTAGTGGGGCATTTTCCATCCCACGTGCCTCCTGTATCCACTGGTTCAGTTGGTCCTCCTTGCGTCTCTTCAGGTCTGAGTAGTGGTGTCTGACCTGATCACCAGTCCGAGGGACGCCTGTGGCACTGGTGAGATCATGAGCTAGACGGTTCCAGGCTTCCGCTTTGTATTCAGTGCCCTGGAACTGGCCCTGCAGGAGTCTCTCATCATGATTATGGACAAGGTGCCAAACCATTACTTTTGACTTCTCAAAGCTCAAACGTTGCGCTCGAAATCGGAAGCCCTCTCCAACACCGGCCATGCTGACTGCAGATGGGAGCTACAACCAGTTATGGCAAGTATTCCCGCCTATGGAGCTTAAATATACCTCATTTCCCGCAATTATTTGCGATTGGCCGGTTTTGAAAAATCTCAGCTGAAAGCACACCTGCTTAGCAATGGGTAAACTTCCATTGATATGTATGTGTGTGTTGAAAGTGCATGCACATGAAAAGCTGTCATGGCTTAGTGGTTTAGTACTGTGATTTATGGTGCACAGTATCCCGGGTTCGAGGCCTGTCATTGCTTTTTATTTTACTACTGGCCAGACCGGCTAGGAGGTGTGGCTGTGTTTAGCCGACTTTGCTCAACTTTTCCCAACGTTGCTCTACATTGCTCTATGGTGCTCTATGTTGCTCAACGTTGCCCGACGTTCCCCGACATTGCGCTAGTTAGCGCGGTGTGTAGCTACGCGCAAACATGTTTTGTTTGCGCTAGTTGGGCGATGTGCAGCTATGTGCAAAGCCATTACGCTAGTTAAAGCAGTGCTAAGCTATGAGCAATTATACATAAATGTGCTTAATACTGGTAAACTTTGCTTAGCAGTGCTTCACATTGCTTAAGATATGTTACTTATGCATTCATCAGTATGCATAACCATTTCACCTTCTTATATATATACAAAATATTGTTCACTACTACATAGGCCATTTCAATGCTTTTTACTAAAATTTAAAAGATAAATGTCAGGAATTATTTTTATATACAGATTTCCAACAGAAAATAGAAAGGGGAGTGGTGGGACTCGAACCGGGAATGCCTCCTCTTTGTGCGAAGGCTCTATCACTACGCTATTGATATTTGGCATAATTTGCATATACGTTTCTTATTATGCTCTTCGATGTCTAAACTGCTAACTGTAGTTAAGCAATGGGCAAACCCGTGCAAATATGTGCAAATACGGGCAGCTGTATCGGGAATAATAACAAAAAAAATAAAAGTTTTACATTTTATAATTGTACAGGGGTTTAGAATGTGGGGGAGTGTAGTGTTGGGTATGTACACATTTGAGCGGACTTGCTCATGTCAGTTGACATTTCCCAATTGAGAGACTTGCAGGGGCGTGGATTTTTGAACTGCTCAGCAGTCCGACATGCCCCCTGCACTCGTGCACGCTCCGTGTTAGCCTTAGAGTTGAGGCAGCGCGCCCTCATAAATATGCATGGCGCGCTGATGTCTTATTCTTAGGCTGCCATTTCCGTGTAAGACTAACTTAGTCTTACACGGAAGGTTAGTAAATCCTGGGGCCTGTTTTGCTTCTTTTTGCAATAATTTATTTTTTTATTTTTGCTTATTTTCCTTTATATTGAGTTTCAAAATAGTGGCATTTATCCCCTGTGTTTTGCTGTTAGTGCACTAAAAAAAATCAACATATACTCACACAAGTATATACACAGACACACAGACATACACATGCACATATACGCATACATATATGTGTGTGTATATATATATATATATATATATATATATATATATATATATATATATATATATTTATACTGCATACATATATTTATAGACCGATATAGCTTGTGTTTGTGCATCACCCAAGGCTTCTATTTTATAGATTTGCTTATGAATATGCCAAATATATTTATATTCAGTAAAATGACTGCCAGAAATTTCTGAGGTTGAACTGAGAAAAATATGTTAAATCATTAAGTATATGCTGACAGACTTCCTCTAGCTACATAAACGAATAAATAAAACCATATCTGGTTGGAAAAAAAAATTTGGATTACAAAGAGAATATACAATGTTCCTTAACTAAGGATAGCCAAATATAAAATCTTATTGCAGTACAGAAGGATTTAATTAACTTTCATGTGAACTGCTATAACTAATTCTGATAGTGCCATCATTAAGTTTTATTCCAATTACCATATCTCTTCCACATTCAGTTAAGACATTTCTAAGACATGGCAAAAGGTCCTACAAAAAGAAGCTGATTACATTTCTTGAGCTTAGTATGTTTTTAATTCTTCTGAAAAAGACCTGCAGTCAGGGACATTAATTTTGTAGGACTGGAAGCAGTATGAGGTTTGTTATACCAAAATGGATAAAGTGATAAGTGATACGGAATTTAGGGAAAAGTGTTAAGTGATATTTTGAAGAAACAGAGAATTACTGATATCTGTGTATAATTATACATTTATTATGGGTCCAGAGTACAATATTTTGAGAGGCATGTACATTTTTAAATGTTTAGAGAGTTAGGCGCAAAACTGAAGTTTCTAATTACATCCCTTTCTCAAGACTTAGCACTATAAAAGGTTTTCTTTCTTTAATTCTTTTACAAGTTTGTATTCTATGTTCTCTTTTTGGAGACATCTTTCCCCACTAAATTATCTAACTGACAGAAAAAGAAAAGTGCAATATCTTACGTAGGCTAAGTATATTTTGTATGCTTAGATTCTTAATCTATAACTGCTTCATTTCATGTAGAGACACAACACAGACTACTGAATTTAGCATTTGAAGGTATGTGTATTTTTACTTCTTATAAGCATTTGTCTGTCCTGTCTCTATTGCCTCAATCCTCAGGAACCCCCCTTTTCCAATTCTACTTATGGTTAGGTGTTGCAACAACTATCACCACCTTTCTCAATTCAGAGTCACTCCGCTACCATCTTCAACAGGTATGACCATCTTTAACAGGTTTTCTTTCATGCAATCGAGCCCTGTTTTGGTTGAGCAGCTTCGTCTCCTCTTGCATTCTTCCCATCTCTCTCAAATTTGCTTTAGCAAGTCATCCTCTGTTTTGATGAGTCATACAGTTTGCGGGTAGAAGCTGACCGAATGACTCTGCTCTATAGCAGGTAATCAAATCGAGGTCTACTACATGTTCCTCAGTTACAGGTGCTCGAAGAACACTGTCTGACAGCCTGGGACTTAATCATCTTGTAAATCGCATGAGCTTCTGCTCACACTCTAACTCAACTGTGTGTTAAGGTGAGGTGTGGCAGCTCCACTCTCTCCACATGGCTGCGGCACCAGGTCTGAGAATGTAGCAGAGTTTGATCAAGATAAAAAAACGGAATGCTTCAAGTCCATGTGTTTTAACTTTGTGACATAGAAAGCTCAGCTGTTTCACCTGCTCTTCCAAGATATACATCATACACAAAACTGAATGCTTCAGCTGCACATGTTTTAACTTTGTGAAGTATGTGTAATATATAACCTCACCCTGCATTATTTTTTGACTCTGTAAAGTTACCTCTGAGCCAGACTTTTGCCCTCCCTTCTCCTATATTTTCTCTGAAGCCCTTATAATTCTCTCTGATGTTTTTCTCTCTTCTACCTTTGTCTAGTGTTTCTCTCCCTTAACCTCTTCACTCTTAGGCTGTCTTCTTACTTCTGACTAGTTCATACCCCATCTGCTGAGAGAGTTTATATCATGTTATTGAAAGATGAAAATAGCGAATGCTATTTCATCGAACTTAAAATATCTAAACCACATAATATCGAACATTCAGCAAAGCAAATTTTTTCCTTGGGAAAAATTTGCTATTTCGAAACACATACACACAACACAAGCACACCTAAAATACATCAATCCACACACATACACTTATAATCCTACAACTTACCCTACACTAAACTATACATACACTACTATCTATCCACTTACCTTAACCCAAACCCTAACCCTAAGATCCGTCACTATCGCACACTCATCTAACCCGCGCCCTAATCCTAACTCACTTAACCCATCCCTAAACCTAATTCACCTAACCCGTGCCCTAACCCTAACTCACCTAACCCATGCCCTTATCCTAACAACCACACAATCCACAACATCAATTAAAAATATAAGGTGTAAAAAGAAGTTTAACCCAGAACTTCTCCAGTTGGAACAAAGAGCATGCAACTGGTAACCCCTAAAAAATCTACCTCTAGAGGAAGCTGTAAGTTACTTTAACTCCAACTTCCTTGCCATCCTCAACCATCATGCCCCAACCAGACTAGTTAGAACTAAATCCAAACACGCTCCTTGGCTTACTAAGGAAATCAAACATAGAATCAATGTAAGAAACAAACATTGGGCAAAATGGAGAAAAACAAAAAACCCTATAGACCAACAAACATTTAGACAACTAAGAAATGAAACTAAGAAAGCTATAATAACTGACAAAAAAACTACTACCTCCAATCCCAACAAGCCCATACAAATAAATCACAGAAATTTTGGCCTAGTATTAACCAACTACTCCACCCAGGACAATCCACTACTCCAAATCCTCTAAATTCAGAACACAAAACACCAATAATCATAGCCAATGACTTTAACAACTTTTTTACAGATGCTATACAAACATTAGCCAGTCAACTATCTCCTAAAAACTTCACTCTACCTTCCAAACAACCAACCTTACCTTACCCCCTACTTTTCATTTACAACCTGTCCCAACATCATATATTCTAACCCTTCTACAAAAACTAAAACCCTGCTCCCCCTCAGCAGACCAACTACCTGCTGAATTCTTACAACAATCAGCCAAAGCTATTGCCTATCTAATTTCTATCCTAATCAATAGGACTATTTCTGAAAGTTTTATTCCCAGTTTATGGAAAATATCCCATATAATCCCTCTTCACAAAGGAGGACAATCCACAGAGCTCTCCAACTACCGCCCCATTGCCCTTCTCTCACCTCTGGCAAAGATCATGGAAAAATGCATCCACAAACAATTACTTGATCATCTAATGCATAATAACCTACTAGCCAATTGTCAACTGTATTAACAATAACTGCAACCTTAACAAACTCTCTTCTGCCCTTTTCATTGACCTGTCTAAAGCATTTGACATGGTAAATCACCAAATTCTCATCACAATACTAAAATCCCTGTCACTAGATACATCCTCTATTAAGTGGTTCCAGTCCTATCTGGATAAAAGACAACAGGCCATACTATGGCACAAGTCTCTATCTACTCATCTCCCTGTTAACCTCAGAGTCCCCCAGGGTTCTATCCTTGGACCTCTACTTTTTTCCATATTCATCAACGATCTTCACCTTGCCATCCCCCAAGCTACATGCATACAATATGCAGATGACTCTACACTCATTTTCTCAGCCCCCTCCTCTTCTGAACTACTCTATCTGACCCAACAAGTATTCAATACAGTTGAGCAATGGTTCACACATAGATGCCTTCTCCTAAACCCCAAAAAGACTAAACTCCTCCTCTTCTCTCCTACCAAGAAATCCCCTCCACTGGATTTCTCAATAAACTCTATCAATAATACCATTATATCTCCAGACCCATCCACAAAACTATTAGGAGTCACCATTGGCAATAATCTGAACTTTGACATCCATATTAACAATACTATAAAAACAGTCAATAAAAAGCTAGGCTCTCTCTATAGGATAAAATCCTTTCTCCTACCTTCAGCTCGAACCACAATAGCACATACTCATCTAATCTCTTCTCTACTCTATGCGTCACCCATTTTACTAACCTTTCAAAAATAATCTCAACAAATTGGAAATGTCCTACAACAATATAGCTAGATTTGCAACTGGTAATCCTTTTAGAACCCATCACTGCCTTAATTTAAAACAGCTAGGTTGGCTTGAACTTCAAAATCTAATTACATTCCATCAGCTAACTATAGCCCATAACACTCTTTACAAACCTTCAAAAACACCTATTCTCTCGACACTAATCACCCCCTATAAAAACCTAGCATCCTTAAGGTCTTCTCAGAAACTTCTAGTACATACCACTAAAACGTATAACAAAGCTGGCGACTCCCTTTTCTCTAATATAGTTGGGAAAGCCTGGAACCTCCTTCCAAACGAACTCTCCATACTTTCCTCATTATCTTCTTTCAAAAACAAATTGAAAGTATTCCTGAAAACACACTGGTTATGTCAATGCACTAAACCTGACTAGTCAAAGTGTCTCTATATACTCTACTCTGTCTAACCCATCTACTCATTAAGCAACTCTATTTTCCTTTTTAAACTATGTTGCATATGTCTCTTGACTACTCTGATTGTATTTACATCCCTTTATTATTCTTGTATCATGCACTGTACATTTTACTGTGATAACCTGTTTATACATACTGTTAACACTTCATATTTGCTCATGTATCCTAATACTTTATTGTATTATTTTTTTTTTTGTCCTAACTTGGAGCTTAACTCCTCGGGCCTCTACTGAAAATGGACATGTATCCAGTTAGACTAGCCCGGTTAACAAATGTAAAATAAAATAAATAAAATAAAAATAAACACAATCGCACACTTACCTGAACCTGACCCATAAATCTATACCACAGCGCTGAAAATAACGAAGCCACAGAACCGGCCAACCAAATTCTTTCCCTAGGAAAGAATTTGGTGTTCTGCAGCTTCGCTATTTTTAGCGCTTGATTAAAACGTGTTGACATTAGAACATTTGATGTTTTAAAACTTTGATGTTCTGATATAGACCCTTCTGAGTTTGCCTGGTGCTGTTCTCCTGGGTAACCCTTAACTGCCTTTAATCTCTTTCCCTTACATTCCCTTTCTAGTTAGTCAGTTCTTTACTCACCTTCTCTTTTCCACTCTAGTTCTCTAGCGATTGCATTCTCAGCCATCCATTTCTGCTGTATACATTGTTTTTCTTCACTTTTGCTGCTTGCTGCATCCTGGTCTAACTTGCTCGGGCTCAGTCTGCCCCCCCACCCTACTCCCATTCCCCCACACCCCAGATCAATTACCTTTATAGCTAACCACCTTAATCCCACCCCTTCCCTAAGCTGACCTCCTATAACCCTAACCTATCAGAACCTTCCTCTCCTACATTAACCCCCTCCTACCTTTATTAGCTCTTACTATTCTCCACCCATCTTTACTCCCCACCACTCCCCTCACTTCCTTTTACTCTCACAGTCTTTCTTTCATTCAAATTCCCTGTTATCTCTCCTCTATTACACAGTCAGAAACCACCAATACACCCATTACTTTTCTCTCATCCTCTCTTCACCTCTTCTTCATTGTGACACTATCAGCCCAGCTATCTGGAATTTTGTAAATAATTCTACATCATTTTTGAATATTTATATGATATATACAGAACTGTATGTTATGTACTGAGCTTCAAGAATGAAACCACAGCCCACCCTGTTGAAACATAGAAGATTAACTTACAAAACATCAAGAAAATAAGTTGAAATTAAGTGTTTTACTGTGTGCTGTAAAAGTTAGTTTCAATGCAGGAAGCAGACACAATGTCTAGAGCTAGAAGTTTTCCTATTGTTTGAAATGAAAAGTAATTACTAGGTTTAAAATGTAAAGTGTTGGATTGCTTTATGACTTCTTAGCAGCTACACAGTTCTGCAAACTTCTGAGAGATATATACTTCTCACACAGAGATGTTAAAATTCTGTTAGTATCTGTTTAGTCTGGGAATTGAAGTCAGATGACAAAGAGTGATGTAATCAAAGCTAACCCAGCAGTAATGTTTATTATTCATTTAAGAACTCTTTCAGAGAGAGAGAGAGACTGGACATTTTGTATCTTGTCTTGGACCTAGAAACATCCACTCAGCACTTCTGCCTGCATGTTATCTGTAAGTAAGACTGAGGGCATAGTGTCTCTCTTAGATATAGATAGGAATATAATAAAGATTAGTTTAGATGTTTTTTGTATTTAGTTGAGACTGTCCTGCAATGTTGTTTTAAAATATCTCCTGTGTTTTGAACTCTGAAGTAAATATGTTTGTTTTCTGAGTATTGTCTTGTTCTTTTATTATAATTATTAAATATATTTAAACATTTTAATTATGGCTGGTTTATTTAGAGATATTTAAGCTCTTAAAGTACTTGTGTTTGTATTTGGTGACACTGTACAGGCCTCCAATAGCCTTGCTGGATCAAAACTACCATTTGGATTATTAGTAACATTACACAGTAGGATCAATCACCCTTTGTAAGGGCCTTATAGTAGCTGATAAGGGTGGCTGGTGGCAGCTTGTACAACCTTATAGTCTGGGTAGAAGGGGACATAGTTAGTAAACCTATGCAGGCATTTCCCAGGTATGTGTGTGTTTGTATATCAATCAAATCTCAAAGTATATGTGTGTCAGCTACTTGGGCAGGGACACGAAGCACTGGTTGGACAGAGGGAGTGTTGGAGGTCTTAGCTTGGCCATTAAGCTGAGATTTTAACCCTATAACTGTGCCAATGGGGAGTATTATTGAGGATCTGGAGAAAGAGGGATAAATCAGCCCCAGACTGACTGTGATCTCTATGTGCTCTTAAGGGAAATTGTACTTTACTGTGTGTGTACTTGTAATTCTCCCATTTTGTATGTCCCTCACTGTTGCCAGTGGTGAGGATTGAGGCTCCTTGATTATTGGGCCAGTGAGGAGCATCACATTCATATCTACTTTTCTTCTACTTTTCTGTAACCTAACCTCATACCACGCTCAACTAATCCACCAACCCTGCTGTCCAACATCCTGTCTCATCATCACACATCTCCAAACCCACCACTGCTATTATGGGAAGAAGTGTTTTGGTATGTTGACAAGCTAGAAGGGCATTAATGCTCATGCTTGAAATATTTGTATGTATGTATTTGTCTACTGATATTCTATATCACATTCACTCTTCTCCTGTACAGAATATACTCTACCCAAAATCAAACTGCCTCCTAATATATATCTACTCTAAAGGACAAATGAAAAATATATCTCTATCTACATCTTCATATCATCCCCCTTTTTAACACCCTACTACTCTTTGGAGATGTTCACCCTAATCTTGGTCCTCAAAATAACCTACCTGCTCCATCCACTGCCCCACAAACCCCTCTGTACACTCCTAACCTAATTCCAAAGCATCTCTCTTTCTACGCTATCAGCATCCACAGTATCCTTAACTAGATAACAGAATTTTACTCATGTATAGCTCAATACTCCCCTAACATAGTTACTTTTTCTGAAACTTAGCTTAAACCACACAGCACTGATAATGAACTTCTCCCCCCAGGATACAACATCCTATGCCTTGATAAAACACATAAGAAGGGAGGTGGAGTTGCTATTTTGTACTCAGGCCTCCTTACCCTTACCCCACTTTCTAATCCTCCTCCTTCCTTTTACCCTGGTGAGCTTCTTATTGCCAACTTTTAACCAAACAGGCCCAAAACCATAACAATAGTTGCTATTAATATACCACCAGGTGATAATATACCTCTTCTAGAACAAATTCTAAATTGGATGTCAGACCACATACCCAATGAGACCATAATACTAGGCAATATTATTATCAACTGGTCTACTGCCTGCTTTAACTTCCTTACCAACTGCATTAACCTTTCTGGCTACACACAGCTTATCTCATCTCCCACCTTCCATCATAAACTATTGACTGCATTTTAGTCTCCAACCCTAACCTGTATCACAATCCTGAAACACTACCCAATTCCATCAGTGTCCATTGCCCTATTTATATTCTCCAACTCTCTCCCCACATTTCCAGACCCCATAAATTCAAAGAATGCTGGAAACTAACTACCTTTAACTCTGAGACTTTGAATAATGCTCTGTCAGCTATAAATTGATCCTTCCTCTTTACCTTACTTCTTGATGAAGCTGTGTCACACTTTAACTCCAGTTTCCTTAACACACTCAACTCCCTTGCTCCTCCTAGAACTGTTAGAGTTAAATCCTATAACACCGCCTGTTTAACCAACTCTTCGTGTTCTCTTATACTAAAAAGAGACTCTGCTTGGAAGCTTTGGTCCAAGACTAAATCTCCCTCAAACGTCCAAAGATATAGAGAACTTTGTAATCTCACCAAAAACATATTAATGATGATAACAGAAAGTTCGACCATCAACCTCAAACTACACAATCTAGAAATCCTAAAATGTTTTGGAACACTATAAACCAAATACTCTACCCAGGCAATCCCTCAATACCTAATCCCTGCCCCAACAATGCACCCTCTGAAACTGCATCCATTTTCAGTTCTTGCTTCATTGACAACATAAGCAAACTTTTGTACACTTCTAACCCAACTAATCTCTTACTACCCGCAGCTCCGCAACAACAACCATCCTCCCTTCTCACTGAGGCCAGTTCCTACAAGCTACATTAAAAAACTTCTCCTCAAACTTAAAACCTGGTCCCCATCACATGACAATCTTCCATCTTTCTTCCTTAAAACTGCTGCTACATCTATAGCATACCCTGTCTCCATCATCATAAATGACTGTTGCTGAATCAACTGTTCCTACTCTTTGGAAAAAGTTCTATGCTATACCTATTCACAAAGGTGGAAATTCCACAGAACTTTCTAACTTTTGACCTATTGACATACTCTCTCCCCTCTCAAAAATGCTTGAACACTGCATCACAAACAACTCATGACCCACCTCACTCATGGGAACCTGATCACCTCTATCCAGCATGCCTTCTGCCCCCAACACTGCACCAGTACTGCTCTCATTTCCTTTACCAATACCAGTACCATTTCACTAGCCAGGCATAATAATAAACCTGTGTCCTGTCTCTTCTTAGATCTGTCAAAAACCTTTGATTCCATCTCCCACTCTATACTCCTCTCGAAGCTATCACAACTCAACCTTTCCACAGCAACAATCTCCTGGCTTAACAGCTACCTTTCTGATCATCAGCAGTCCATCAAATGGCTCTCTGCTGTTTCTCCATTTCTCCTCATCAAAACTGGTGTCCCACAAGTCTCTATTCTTGGACCCCTTCTTTTTAATATCTTTACTAATGAACTACATAAATCCTGCCCCTGACTTCCTTCATACAGTATGCTGATGACTCTACTATTATATCTATAGTTGACAATCCAATTGAACTACTTATCCTCACGCAAACATCATACAGACATACTGAAAGATGGCTTACTAATAATCAACTAATACTCAATCCCAAAAATACGAAACTCCTACTTTTCCTCCCAAAACTCCTCTAGCACCGTAAATCCTCATTTAACATATTTTCACTGAATAATACTAACATCACCCCTGTGAGCCAGACTAAGCTCCTTGGAGTAATCATAGATGACCAACTGAAATTTGACCTTCATATAAATCACAAAGCTTGGCCTCCTATATAGAAACAACAAAAGGTCCCTCACCCCTGACTCCAGAATCTCACTAGCTAATGATTACCTTATTCCCAACATTTTCTACAGTTCATAAATATTTACAAATCTTCAGTCTTCTCTTCTCACTAAACTGAAACTACCTATAACAAAGTAGCTAGATTTGCTGCTAATCTGCCATCCAAATCACACCACTGTTATGCCCTCAGGTCACTCAGTTGGCTAGAATTCCCTAACCAACTCAAAGTTACTCAAATGCTTGTCATCCACTCCATCATAAATAAACCTTATTCCTGTCCTAGCATTTTCTCACTAGTGTTATTTTATATCCCTCCCGACCACTAAGGAGATCTGTTCAATATTTGTTACAGATTCATAAACTAAAAAATCTGTCTGACATAACCTATATAGCTACTCACCTGCCATTCAATGGCACAAGCTTCCCATGACGCTTAGAAGCATACCTCAAGTCTACAAATTCAACAGACCTCTCAAAGAATATCTAAACCACACCTGGACATGTCACTGTAACCACCCTACCTGAAAATAGTCCTTACTCTATCTCTTCTCTTCTCTTCTCTTCTCTTCTCTTCTCTTCTCTTCTCTTCTCTTCTCTTCTCTTCTTTATTCTTCTCTCCTTCCTAACCAATATTTCCTCCTTTACTCTTTGTTTTCTTCTCCACCTAATCTGCTTCTTCAACCTAACAGTCATCTGACTTTCTTCTTACTACTCCTCCTCTTTGCATTTGATTTCTGCTGTACTATATCTTAACCTATTACTAATAATTTACACCTTCAGTTGATTTCAATTTGTAACTGATCAGCATATTTTATTTTAATTATTTATTTAACATTTTCTTACCGGGAAAGTCATTTAATTTCATTATCTACTATTCTTTACATTTTTCCACCATTATGTTTTATCTGTTTATATATAATGTACATTAGTCTTCTTGTCTTTTTTATCATTAAGTTATATACTGCTAACCTTACTGTATTATGCATTTAATGTAACATGTATCTTTTATTTACATTTGTACTGTGGAGCTTTTCTCCCCGAGCCTCCATTGAAAAAGGACTTTGTCCCAGTCGGACTATCCCAGTTAACAAATGTCAAATAAATACATAAATAAGATAAAAGCACAGCAGCCACAATCAGGATGGTGGGAGGGGGAGGGGGGCAGGAGCATTGATTAGGGTTTCAGTCAGTGGTGAGAGGGAGGCTTTAGGTTTAGGGAGTAGGAGGGAAGTTTCAGGGTTAGGGAGTGAGAAGGGAGGTTAGGGATAGGGAACAGGAGGAGAGTTTAGTGATAGGGAGCAGGAGGAGAGTTAAGGAATATTGAACAGTAGGGGACTTTTAGGTTTATGGAGCAATCAGGGACTTTAGGGTAAGGGAGTGAAGAGTGGAATTTTAGGTTTAGGGAGTGATAAGGGTCATCCGGTTTAGGGAAAGGGAGTGGAGGTCTAGCTTTAGGGAGTAATCAGAGAATTTAGTGTTAGGGAAGGGAATTTTATTGTTAGGGTTTTCTCACTAAACCAAGTATATACACTTTAAACCTGAAGAGCAGGGTCAGTCCACCCAGGCATTCTACATCACACACTGGCAACTCTGCAGTCTACAGCTACCACCCCAACCATACAGTTTAGGAAGGAATCAGTACTGCAAAACTAAACCAGGTATATACCCTTTGAGCCTGAAGAGCAGGATCAGTCCACCCAGGCATTCTACATGTATGTGTTATGATAGTGAAGCTTTAACATTAACTGTGTTACTTAGTTCTCAGCATGCTAATAACACTGACTGTTTGAGCCTTGTGTCCTCCCCCCTCAACTTGTATAGTAATCATAACTGTCCACTACAGTATATACTTAATTCAGGTCCTTCCTTTCTCTGTGATTACAAATTAACCCTCAAGCAGCCCTTTCAGTGCTGTTTGCCTTAGTTTTGTATCACTTGAGCCCCACCTGTTTATTTGCATCTCTATACATTCCCCTTCATTGCTAATGTATCTCCCTACTCTAATCTGTGCACAAACTGGCTACTAATAAGCAAGTCAATGTTAAGACACACTCCCTACCTTAATAAACTTTGCTGTCTCTTCTCGATTTCACTTTAGAAATAGAGTTTGTATTACTACTCACCCCCTCTGAGCCCTTCACTGATAGTTTTCCACTGCTTGCCTTTCTGGCCTGGTTGGTTTCTTTGCATTGCACCTGGTTTACACCCTTTTTGCTACCCTCAACCCCAATAGTAAGTCTATATCAGATTCCTGCTGTTTATGGAGCCATCTTTAAATTACTAGTCTCCCATCAGGAGACAAGTTCTCATCAGTAGTTGAATTCTGCTCACACTGGTAAGCCATCAGATACTTACCCTGTGATCCACAGCTTGGAGGAGTTACCTGGTGATCCACAGCTTGGAGGTGTTTAAGCCCTGCTCTGTTTTCCCATGCTATGCACGGGCTCACTTCGCTCCCTGCCCCCTAATCCCACTTGTCTCCACTACAACTAGATTTATTCTAGGCACTAACCCCTTCCACTAATCAGCAACCAGTCAGGTTACTAGTATTGTTTTGTCTCATGTGCCACCCACACTACCCCACCCACTTCCAATATAAGTGCTCATCTGACAGTCATGCTACTGCCTAATGTGCTTATACTCCTTACCTGCACTCATCTTGCACACCTTACATCCTACCAGAACTCCATAATAGACACATGCCACCACTATCACTGCACCCTTACTCTCACTTTTATCCCTCAATCACCTACTAATTACAGTTGTCATACCATCACAATCTCCATCCCATTATATCCACCATACTACCATTCACCTGTTACATTCAAACAAAAAGTATCCCTAAAATATGACAGGTTAATTACCAGACTTATAAAACTTATGTTTACTGCCCTATCTAAATTAGCCCTTAGTGGTGATATCCAACCTAACCCTGGTCCTACCATTACCAACTCCTCACCTAAAATAAGCCTAATAGCTGCTCCTTCTCACAACTAACATTTGACAGAAAGCCATCTGACCTCCTGTTCATGTGTCTAAATATCAGAAGTATAACTAATAAAATGCATGACCTAAACGCCAACATAGCCTTATAATCTCCTGATATTCTCCTCCTAACTGAAACCTGGCTCAAACTTCACATCAAAAGTGAAGAAATACTCCTAACAGGTTATAACATTCTTTGAGTAGATAGACTATCTAAGAAAGGAGGTGGTGTGGCTATAATGTTTAAACATCACCTCAACATCCAGATCCTAAACACATCTGCCCCCCACATTGGAAATGGAGAAATCTTATATGCCAACCTCAAACTAAACACTAATAAAATAATCAACATTATAGGATGCTACTCCCCACCTGGCCAAAACATCCCACCCCTGGAAAACCTCCTGAACTGGGCTAACCATTCCCTACCCTAGGAAACCATAATCCTAGATGATTTTAATGTCAACTGGCTATCTTGTAGTAACAGTCATCCAGCCCAGCACCTAAACCTTCACGATTTCTCCCAAGTAACACAGTCATCTACCCAGATAAATTAAAACTCTAACAAACATACTACTCTCGACTGGATATTAGTCAATAAAGGCCCTCACTCATACTTAGCTGTCTACCAGAGATCCTCAGTGACCACACTCCAACATTCCTTCTGAGACACCACTTAAATTGTGCTAACCTCATCATCTATAGGCAAATCCAAACCAGGATAAACTTTAACCCTCTCTCCTTTATCTCATCCCTTCAAAAATGTGATTGAACACCACTAAAGTACCTCAATCTGGATGAAGCTGGCCACTTCTTCAACAGCACCTTCCTAAATATCCTAAGCACATATGTCCCCATAAGAAATGCCAGAGTCAAAACACAGTACTCCCATTGGCTACAAAAAAGCACCAGGGCACTAATGAAAGTCAGAGATAAGGTCTGGGAGGACTGGCACTTAACAAAAACACCCTCCTCTAGACAGTCATTCCTAGAGTTGTGCAACAAGGTCAAAACGCAAATAAAAGAAGATAAAACCCAATATTATTAGTCTGCCCTAAACTCCTAACATCACAACCCTAAGCAGTTTTGGTCCACAACAAACTCCATTCTCCACCCAGGTAAAGTAGGCATCCCCCACCTACCACACCCCCTTTTCTCCAGCAGAATTGCTGACTCATTCAATAAACACTTTACTGAAACCATTCTGTCTTTGACTAAACAACATAACCCTTTACCCACCCTCCCTACATCAAAGCCAAATACTCTACCCACAGTCTTTTCTTTTTCATCAGTACATACGTCCTATATATATAAAAAACTTCTATTGAAACTTAAGCCTAGAAAACTTGCAGCTGACAATCTTCCCTCTGAATGCTTAAAATTAGCATCAGAAGCCCTAGCTTATCCAGTCTCTATCTTAATTAATTGGTCCTTATCAGAAAGCTATGTCCCCACACTGTGGAAAATATCCCACATCATTCCCCCCATAAAGGTGGTTCCTCCACTGAACTTTCCAGTTACTGCCTCATAGCCATCCTTTCTCCACTTTCCAAGATACTTGAAAACTGCATCCATTCTCAAGTCTTAGACTATCTCATAGCTAATAACCTCCTGTCCAGCACCCAGCATGGCTTCAGGCCATACCACAGCACTACTACCACCTTGCTCTCTTTCACTAATGCTATCCTTCATCATAAAAATAATGGCCTGTTCTCTGCTATATTTCTGGATCTATACAAGACTTTTGACATGGTCTCACACAGACTACTAATCTCTGTTCTCACTAACCTATCCTTTTCCCAATCGGCTACTGATTGGTTTCACATCTACCTAACTGGCCACCAACAATCAGTTGTCTGGCATAATGACCTATCGCCTCGACTTCTTGAAATACTCAGTGTTCCCCAAGGCTCCATCCTAGGTCCCCTACTATTCTCACTCTTCACCAGTGATCTATTCACAGCCACCAAGTATGCTTCTCTTATACAGTATGCAGATGACTCCGCCCTCATCTGCTCAGCCTCAACTATACCTGAACTTCACAAGATCACACAGGAAGCCTTTTCATCTGTAGAAAACTGGCTATCTAATTCCCAGTTATTACTCAACCCCAGCAAGACTAAACTCCTTATCTTCCAACCCACTAAATCTAACCCAATTATCCTACACTTTAATATTCTAGCCAAAGACAAAACCGTCATCTCCCCAATAAAATATACCAAACTACTTGGTGATATGATTGATAACAATCTCAGATTTGACACTCACATTTCTCTTACCATAAAAAAGGTTCACAAAAAATAGCTGCATTGTATAGAAACAAACAATTCCTCACCAAGACAGTCAGAATTTCTGCTGCCAATTCCCACCTAATCTCCACTTTACTCTACACCTCTTCTATTCTTACCTACCTTAGAAAAACAGACCTAAACAAGCTCAAGGCTTGCTACAACAAAGCTAAGTTTGCCACTGGTGCATCTTATCACAGCCACCACTGTATCTCACTTAGAGAACTTGACTGGCTTGAACTCCCTCAACTTCTTCACCTGAATCAACTATCTCTTGCCCACAAGTTAGTAAACCATCCTCTTAAAGTCCCATCCCTTCAAAACCTTCTCTAGCCCTACTGCTCCACTAGACCACTACGCTCCAGCAGCAAAAATCTACTTCTAGTGACCAAACCAAGAACTCAAAGAGGGAAGCACTATTCTCCTGCATCATATCCAGATTATGGAACAACCCCCCCCATAACCACTACCTTATTGCAATCAGTTCAAGTCTGCACTAAAAACTCACTTAAAAGTCTCTGGTTATGCCCATGCACCAATCCCAGCTAGTACCCCTCCTTTTACCTCCATTTTCTTCTCCCTCCCATAACCACCCTGCATCACACTATGTGATCATTGCATTCCTTCCTCTGCAGGCTCTGGCACCCCCTTTACCCCTCTTCCCTCCTCACTCAATCTCTCAGACCTGTTATAACATGCTTAACTACCTCACTTCATCTCAACTCCAAATACATATCCAACTGACTTACACCTAGCTTCCTCTCACTACCACGTATACTACTCACTCAGTCTCCTCTCTTACTCCTCTGTCTTCCCCTTCCATCCCATTAGCCCTTCTAGCTTGTTCCACCTTTGTGTGGAGCTTCTGCTTTATATCTGCTTGAGTTTAGTGCAATATTTGTATATAAGATTTAGGTTTATGAGTTTAGAACAGTATCCATTTGCGCTTAGTACTATCTGTAAATACATCCTACCTTTATTCCTAGCCTCTAGCTAGATATTGGTATATCTGTTCATTACGATGTTTCATATTGTATGTATAGCTAATGTTTGCTGCAGTATATATTATTTGTCTGCTGTATGTATATTCAGTTCTTCATGTACTCTGCTGCTCATTTATTGCTCTGTGTAGCTTTTCTCCCTGGGCTTCTACTGAAAAATGACCTGTGTCCAGTTGGAATGTCCCAGTAAATAAATGTAAATAAATAAATAAATAAAATGAATCAGGGTTAGGAACCTGGTAGGAGTTTTAGGGTTAGAGCTAGGGTTCTAGTAGGGCCATTCAGTTTAGCAAGGTCGAAGAATTAGGTAATTAAGCAGGATCAGGGTATTGAGAGTTAGGGAACTTGCCATTTAGTGCAAGTGACAGCTGGCAAGTGTGTTGTAAACTACAAGCAATGTGGCTCTTGTAGAAGATCTATCACATTTTAAGCATTAAGTTACTTGATCTTTTTTATCTGTACACATTGTTATTCTAGTTGCAACTTTTCAGACATGACTGGGCCAGACATATTTTCTTATGCCAAACACAGTTTCACTGTAAGTAGTTTGTAGGATGCTGAGGGTTTACTACCAAAAGCATGAAAATCACTTACCTGAACGGTGATTTCCACGACAAACAACATTGACTCCTACACCTTAAGTAGGTTGTATGGTCGACACAAAAATGTTGACAAATTCTGTCAACCATACTTTCTAAATCCCCCATTCACAGCAATGCTGTAAACCCCTGCCATGTGTACATCCTTCTGAACGGTCATACACATGAACATTCCAACTGTCACTTCTACCATGGTCGAGGAGGTGGCTGTCGGACATGTCAACATCGACCTTTTGACTGTAAACCAGATACTGAGAACAAAGATAATTCCTTTAGTCAGTCATTGCAGTTCACATTTTTCAGCCCATGTTCTTTGTTAATGTCTACTAATTTTGTCAAGGTGAGATAAGTAACTTACATTTTGGCTACAGAATTTGGTACTGCATTCTATAACTAACTGTATAATGAAGTATATTAGGCTATATCAGAAGGCTTAAAATATAACATACAGTTACAGATGTGGTTTAAACTTCCTGAAGTCTATATAGGAGCAGATTTCTCTATAGCCTCTGTTTACTACATAACTGTAGCTAGCCCATTAGCCTTGAAGTTATAACATCAACTCCCTCCATGTATATGTATATATGTCTGTATGTCTGTGTATATATATATATATATATATATATATATATATATATATATATATATATATATATATATATATATATATATATATCTGCATCAGCATCAACCTTCTTTTTCCCACATCAACAGTTACCATCAGCTACAGTTAAACATATAAGACAATCAGTCTGCAAACCATTGCAGCACTGATTATAATCCAATTCTGCTAGAAACGCAAAATGTTAAAATTCCAACACACATGTTCTAACACAACTCAGAGAATGCAACCTAAAACAGCATTTTTGCAGGGGGGCAAGTGCTTCTACAACCATGCCACAACCTCACTGATCCACTGTAAGCTAACCTTAGCACATATACTTGGCAAATAAGAATACACACCAATGTATTAGGGTGGAAAAAATGAAGACATAGGAATTCATTGCTACACAATTAATTGGCTTTATTCCAAAAATATCCAACCAACTAATGTACACTGAGGCAGAGAGAACCACAAAACTGCAAACGCTATTCCACCTCGAAGAATTTGACCCAAGAATTGTGGAATAAGTTGCTTTTATTGTAAAATCATAAAGATAGTAATATATCTGTTAAGTGCTTTCATAGCAATCTGAACTTCAACTACCAAGTGCCGACACTGTTATTGAAAGCCTGTGTTGTGCATATCATAAGTCATGCCATCATATTCCAATCTCAGGAGTATATTACAACAGTGTACTCAAAACTTCATCAGAACACCAAAAGAGTGTATAATGCACTCTTTTGCATGTACCTCACCAGGCACTTGCAGCAGCTGGAAAGAACACAGGGATTACTCACCAAGAGAACAAAGTACCTACAACCATGCCATGACGTATATGGATAGACTGAAATCCATGTCACTGTAATCTGTATTGTATTGTATTGGATGAGGTGACTTTTGCCTGGCTTCCAGGCAAGTCTCTGACCCTGCCCTAGTGGGAATAGTGCACATCCACAAATCAGATATAGCTGATGACATCAACAGTGTCAGGTGAGGAGAATATGGCAATAACAGTGTCCCACATGCTGGTGTAAAAGGCTTTCTGTAATGTCAAGCAACAACACACACACACACACACACACACACACACACACACACACACACACACACACACACACACACACACACACACACACGCACACACACACATACGCACACACACACACACCGTTTGACAGCAGTGAGACTTGAACCCTTACCTATCTAAGCATACAGACTACAGGGCTCTGTACTTTATACTAGCTCCATGACACAAGTCTGATTATAAGGCTGCAGGACAACTTATATTGGATAATATCAGCAGGGAATGCTGGAGAGAAGTGTTGGGAGACCTGCATGAAATGGATGCGTAAGCATGTGCAAGTAACAAAATGTTGTCAATCCATGGGATTGTAGGGGTAACTGTAGGGACTGTAGGATATACACGTCTGGCCTTCTGGCTAGACACACAGACACAAACTCATGCACAAACACACACAAGCAAAGACACACAGACACACACACACACACACACACACACACACACACACACACACACACACACACACACACATACACTTGATTGCAGTGAGAACAGAACCCCTACCTCTCTATGTACACAGACTACAGGACAACTTATAGTGGATGACATCAGGAGAGCATGATGGAGACATTGGGAGGCCTGCATGAAATGGATGTGTAGGCATGGGCAAATATCAAAATACTGTCAGTCCATGTATTGGAAAAGTAACTGTAGGATACACAACTTTGCTGTTCTTGCTAGACAGACACACACACCAGAACAGAACAGAACTCCTACCAATTTAAGTACACAAACTACAGAACTGAGTAATTTACACTAGTGCCACAGCACAAGTCTGTCTTTAACAAGGCTGCAGGACAACTTATAGTGGATGACATCAGTAGAGCATACTGGAGAAATGTTGAGAGACCTGCATGAAATGGATATATAGTCTGTGCAAGTATCAAAATGCTCTCAACTCATAGGACTGGAGCAGCAATTATAGGATACACATGCCTCTTCTTCTGACCAGGCACAATTGACTACAGTGAGAACAGAACCTCCACCTATCGAAGTATCAACTCAATACTTTACACTAGTGCCACAGCCAAAGTCTAACTTTTACAAGGTTGCAGGTCAAATTATACAGGATGACATCAGCAGGGCATGTTGGAGAGAAGATGATGGAAGGCCTGCATGAAATGGATGCCTAGGCATGTGCAAGTATGAAAGTACTATCAATCCATGGGATCGGAGTGGTAGCTGTTAGATATACACTTCTGCTCTTCTGGCTAGACACACACACACATGCATGCACACACACACACACACACACACACACACACACACACACACACACACACACACACACACACACACACACACATTTAACTGCAGTGAGAACAGAACCCCTGCCTAAGCACACAGACTACAGAACCATACCTCTCAACCTGGAAACATCAAAAATCTGGACAAAGGCCCATGACAAATAGGGACAAATCTGTATGTTGATTAACATAACATTTGCATACATAATTATGTAACCCCACCTGCTACAATGGAATTGTGGGATACCAACTTTCAAATGCAAACTGAAGAACAGACATATGGCCCCAAACCCTGCAGTAAATGGTAACCATTTTTTAAATGAGTAGCAATGATATTCACTGGGAAGGGAGAAGATGATGAACCTTAGGATTTTGTTTTTGCTGACTTGCAGTATGTGGCATTTGTGGTAAAAGTAGGACATTTAATGGTAGGTAATATTCTAATCTTAGCCAAAGAATATTATAGTTTGATAGGATTTCAAAAAGTCATTCTCCATGGCCTACTGATCAGTGGCATAGCTGGAGTTTCTGTCAGCTGGGGCTGTCTGAGGTTGCCACCCTTTCCCCCACACAAAATCATGGTCAAATGGGGTCCCACAAACAGCCCTCTAATGTCCCATTACTTGTTATTTCACCCAATTTATCATAAACACTGTAATGTACATACTGCTTTACTTCTACAATGATGATTTGTATTTTATTTAAAACTTTAATTTTACATTTTATAGCACAAACACTAATAGACATCTGCTAAACAAAGCAATACAGTCTCACAATGAAAATTAGCATTAAAATATCTCTGCCCTTGAAACTCATATTCATTGAAACAGCATTGAAACCCACATTCAAAGAAAATTCAAAAGTCATTTAAATAATTCCACATTAAAGAGATCTGTAACTAATGAATAGGTTGCTGCCAGCAAACAACTTTATATTTCATTGTTTTCTCTAAAAATAAAGTGCTTATGTTACATTAAGAAACTGATAAATTAGTAATATTGCAATAGGGAATGGATAGGAAACTGATAACAGGTTCATAGTTGCTAGGTATCACCACCAAAAAGGACATTCTCAGGACTGCAGCATCCACCTTCTTTAAAAGTGTAACACAGTACAGTATCAGCAATCCATCCACATACTCTGGGAGTAGAACCCACAACCTTCTGCATCAAAAGCAAGTATACTACCTGCTGTACTACTAACACAAACAGACTTAGCATAAGCAGCACTACATTTCTGTCCTCCGAAGAACTACACAGCACAAGAAATCAGAAAAAATCCAAAATTTATTGGGGGGGGGGACAAAACTAGAGGCACATTTCAAGCATCACTTATATAATCTTGGAAAGTTGCTAGAATACAATATTTTGTGTTACCATGCTTTTCCTGAAAGATAGGAAGAATGAAACTTAAATGGTTATCATTTAGTGAATTCATTTCTCACTGATTTGCCAGAAAACCACAAATGCCACATATTCTTTTAGTGAGGAACCTCTGTGGACATTCCAGTTGTTGGATATGCCTGGTTAGGTACATACCAAAGGGGACATAGTACTCGATGTTAGGTCTGATGAATGCCGAATACAGTGGAACAATGACGTCCTTGGACTTAGATGCCATACCTTTATTTATAAGTTGCACAACATAGAATGATTTCCCCACCACTGTAGACACGTGAAGACTAATGACTAGATTATCTATGTGTGTCCCTAAGTCCCTGACTATTGGGTCAGCTCTAAGGGGTGTGTTGTCAATATGACAGTTACCAGGAATGGATGACTTGCCAAAGGATACTATTATGCATTTCTTGGCATTTAATTTTAATCCATGACTCTGACATCAGTTGTTTTTCTGTGTCAGTCACTCCTAGAGAACATTTGTGTCAGTGTGAGATTCAGTGACAGCTTCTAATTTGCAATCATCTGCAAATTTAGTCAGCCAGAGACTACTGACATTTGCCTTGACTTCTGAGAAATAAATACCAAAAAGGAGCCATCCAAGGACTGATCCCTGACGGACTCCACTTGTGACTGGCCTCTTTGTAGAGGTGCACTCCTTAATTATAACTTCCTGGGTCCTGTCTGTGAGCCAGTTGGCTATCTACTGGGTGACATATGGGTTTGTATATCATAATTAACAGGGATACTTCATTGGCACCAATCCTTTGTCTGTGTCAGCCCTTTCAGTAATATGCTAACATCATTGTGGGACTCTATATGAGTGCACCCATTTGACAGTCATCTGCAAACTTGGTAATCCACAGGCTATCTACTTTTGCCTGGACTTCAGAGAAATAATTTCTAAACAGTTGAGGGCCCAGCACATATCCTTGTGGTATTCCACTGGTAAGTGTTCTACTGGTGGAGGTGCACTCCCAACTTTGACAGTGTGCATTCTGTCAGTGACTCAGTTGGCTATCCATCTAGTAATGCATGGCTTAATCTTCACATGGGAGGGTTTCTCTATAATATCTGACTGGATGATAGTGTCAAAGGCCTTAGATAAATCAGCATAAGCGGTATGTCATGTTATAACTCATCCAAGTCTTTGGGGCCATTATCAAAGAAGTCCACTAGGTTAAATAAGCAAACTCTACCCTTGAAAAAATGAAAATGGGTTGGGTCAAATATGTTGAAGGTCACCTATGTTCCTATGGATAAGGTCTGTGATGATTCCTTCCATAGCCTTGCAGATAAGGCTGTTTAGGCTTACTGGTCAATAGTTCTATTTCTGCATGTTAGCAGATTAATGTGCACTGGATTTCATAACAACATATTAATTTACATAGTGTAGTTGATATGTGTGTGAAAAAAGTACTGAGACACCAGGGTTGCAGTGCTTGGTGGGGGGGGGGGGGGCAACGCATAGCTGTATTGTAAATATGTGATATATTTCTAGATAGGTCCATCAGTTTTTTATGTTACCACATGTAATTTCATGTCATAAACAGGAAATGGAAAGTAAACATACCTATTATATAATAATATTGTGCTTTCCATTGCACAGCGAGCAGTGGGTTTGTGTGAAAATTGGCAAAGAGATACACATTTCCATTAGTTTCCTTGTTTGCAGGTAGTTAAGTAGTGCACAAATGTGAGCTGCATTGCTAAATGTCTAAGAGTTAGTATTGAGTGTTATGAAACATACCTACTGCTTAACCAACTCTATGGCAGCAGGTATAAATGCATTCCCACATTGCTTTTTGAGCCCAGATGATAATAGGTTCGAATCCAGGTGTAGCTAAGAGTTTTAAATAAACAGTGATAAAACAATGACATTAATTGCTTGAAGTACATGTGTTGCTGTGTGTTGGCATAGCGCAGCAGGGTTAAGTGGCATTGCACGAAGGTAACCACCTCATTGTAGATCTGCTCACTGTCACTTGGGAATGCTGCATGATGCCAAACTCTGCACAAACACAAAGGCCAAAAAGTGAAGGGATCCTTTGCTTTTTCTGCTACTTATGTGTGTTGTGTTTTATTTTTTGACCAGATAGTAGATGTCAAAATGAGTTAGATAGGAAAGTGGTGAAATGGGGAGCAAGCGGGGGGAAGAACAAAGGGAAAGCTATACTGGAATGTACAGTTGGGAGGTAGGAAATAACCATAGCTCTCAATTTCTTCAACAGTAAAAACTGATTATATGTGCAGAATGTTAGCTGAATTTGGACGGACTATAACCTTCAGAGAGGTGACAGCAACGTAATCATGACGCATAGTCAATTGGACCAAATCAAGTGTGTCAAGAAGACACATGTCAAATGGAAAGCTATGCATGGGATGATGTTTTTTTTGTGGGACAGGTGCCCATTTTTTTTTATTCAGTAACAGAGGACTAAGGGTCATAGGTATGTCTGAGTCAGGTAAGTTGGGTAAGTGAGGAAGCAACTGCAAACAAGCAAGACAAGAGATAGGGATGTGAGGGACACAAAAGGTTGGGGGACACCATGATTGGCGTAAGGGAGGGACAACACAGACTTATGCCCATCAAGCTTGGAGACTGTGAGAATTGAGTCCTCACACACTGGACCGTCATCACTGTCCACTTACTCCATTTTTGGCTGGAGGGCTTGATACCATCTATTACTACTGACTATGAGTGACAGCAGCCTTTCCATCCAGTGTATGTGTACATCAATGGTGTGGTGCTTGACCCTATGCACCAACCCTGGCATCTCTTGGTGGGTGATGAAATCACCACCTCCACCACTGCTCCCAGAATGTATCACTGCACCATCTTCCAGGGCAGTGCTACATTAGGGTACAGGTAGTGCAGGGGCAGCATAGGCAGTGCTGCTAGGCTGGCAATGAGGCATGCTGGGCATCATTGCTGGAGCCAGTGGAGTAGGAGCAGACTGATCCACCTGGGGCTGGCCTACCTTACTCTGCTTTGTAGCATTTGTGTGGCACACATGGATGACATGGAGACATTTTTATGACACATAATAGAAAATAAAAATAGAGAGAGATAAGGGATGTGTTGAGAGAAAAAAGAGATAAAATGAGTACCATCATATGCGACATTCAATGCATTAACATAATTATGCAACTCTTTTATCTGAAGTATTACATTTAAGTATACGTTCTAGCAGATACACACTATCTTACAGATTGTTGACAGTAATTCTTGAAATGTGCATACATTGCACATATTCATGTTCCAGTTATACAGCTAACAGATGACATCAGGGCATTTGGACCGCTGGTATGGAGTTTTTAATTTAATGTAAATATTATTAAAAAATGACAGTGTGAATAGTGGTATTTGAACCCAAAACCTCTGACTGTAGTCTAATATTTGACTCCTACAACTGGTTTCTGCCACAGACTAATGCATACATACTTGCTTTTACAGTTGGGATATGCATGATCAATTTGATACAAATGTATAAAAGACCCAAAAGCTATCTTTAATCTTTAAAGCTACAATAACACTTCTCTTCTGCTGCATACATACTACTTGCTTCCCTCAGTCTCTTCATTCAAGCAACATGAGCTTGCCTATTGAATTAACATTTGGTGGCAGCTGGGAAAAGATCAGAAAAGAAGAGAAGAGCATTATGCATGCTACTCCTGACTATATTTAGCTTTCTAAGTCTTACAAGTACTCTCTTACTGTCATACTTACACAGCTGTAGGATATCCACAGTCTCATTCTCATTCAACCAATGGTTGAGGGTGCCCCATTTTCACCTGTGTCAATCATTAAAATGATGTCTAAATTGCTTTCCAGTGTGTAGGATGTCAGTGTCACTGGATACAGCCTGGGTCACACTATTCCATGCCTCAGACTTGTACTGGGAGCCCCCCTGCAGAAGTCTTTGGCTGTGGTGCTTTACCAGGAGTCCAGTAAATATCCTGGATTCCTGGGCACCCCACCTCTGTGCCCTAAACTTGGCATCTTCCTCACTAACATCAGCCATGTCTACCAGCTGAGCTAGAACAAAGGAAACTGATGCTTTCCTGCCAATTCCAGTTATTGCGTTTTTTTGCACAAACCTGAGATACAATGCCAACTGCATTTGCATGATGTTAAGTGGGGAGCAGCAGTGCCAAGCAGGGAGGAATTAAATAACTGAAATTGGAAGGTTAATATGACACTTGGCCTTAGTTTGAGGGGTGTCTACTGATGTAGCCTAGAAATATGTATTGTGAATTGGAAGGTAACTGCTAGGTGAGTTAAGTTTGCATACATGCACTGGGGACATAAATGTAATGACTTGACACACTTGTTTTTGTCTGTATACACTTTGGAAAATTGATTTTTAGACTGTGGCAATCAAACTGATGCATAAGGGACAAAACATTTTCTTCCATATAGCTGATTTTTCACCTTTGCCACAGAAGAATTGCTACACAGAGATTGTCAGGAATTACACCTGAATACAGGTGATAGTTTGAGCTGTTATATGTGTGTGACCTGCCAAGTTTAGACTGCCATAACAAACACCTATTAAGATTCACCAATAAAGCACTAGCTGACAGGCAAAAGCAACAATAGCTCTGGGGACTCCTTGTTTTCTATTTCTGTTGCAAAAGCATGGAATTCCATAACTTTAGATATTAGAGCGACTGAAAACAAATAATTTCAAAAAAACTCCTTCGGTCCCATTTACATAGTTCTTGGTTATGTAATTGTTCTGAATCTGGGTAGCGTCATTTAATTAGATCATCCCCGGGATTCATGAAGCTTGGTGCAAGGCCGGCGTTAGGTTTGAGCCGACCGTGTGGTGTGTAGATGGTGCAGTAGCGCCAAATGCATATTAATGAAGGTGCACTGCCGCCACAGCCACGTGCATAGGAAACGAGTGCAAGTGCAAAGGGCGTGTCGAAGTGCCGCACGGAGGCGTGTAAATGTCAGCTGTCGACATGCAACCTAAAATGCTTGCATATAACAATTTGCCTGCAATAGTAATCACATCTGTCAGTGTCCGTGGATACTGAAACGTATGCAAAGCATGCAATACAGTCCCTGCGAACACAAAATTAAGAAGCAAACACAAATGCACAGTAGGGAATAATGAGTCCCCATCCCTCGAACAAATGACATTGAAAACCATGTGCCCGTATTCCAACGCAGTGTAGATAGTTATACCAAGAGGAAGTGAAACGCATCATGTTAGCGCGCTGCCAATAGCTACGTCCAGCCCAATGGTCAGGGTCACCAGCTGTCCCACATTGTGAGGGAGAGTACACAGCTGGGCAGATGTGTCCATAACAAAACCATGCTAAATGTAAATATCCAGCGACCATATGACAGAGTTAAATTCCAAAATGCATGTAATAGTCACATACAACAGGTATGTCCGTATGTAACATATCACATGTGACAAGAAATAGAATAAGTAAGAAAACGAAACATAAGGAGCATATAAAGTGCTACAACAATAAGCTAACATGTAGGCAAAAAGGAAAAGTATTATCCGTAGTGTTGACCTTGGGTATGTGTTGTCCAGTACAATCGGATATGTGTCCGGAATATATCCCATCCTGGACATATGAAAAGGTGGTACCCTATCAATGATCATAACAGTCGGCCAAAATCCGCACATATGTGGTCCAAGCCGTACTTGTCAGGATGTGTCACAGTTGAACGGGTATTACCCGGGTGTACCAACCATGTCATGAAAGTTAAATATGGGTGTGTACTTATGTGCGTGATGTACAGCATGTGGAAGGTGAAACATGCCAGGGTAGTCCACACAACCATACAGGTACTTGACATATGTAGTGTATGCAATGTGTTACCTTGACAGTGTCATGGGCCATCAACCAAAGCAGTGATGGATGGAGTGTCAGGAATATGTGTGTGGGGGGGATGGGTAATGGTATAATTCTCAAAGGCGAGACTGTGTTGTATGCAGAATAGGTGAACTGGAGGCGTATGAGGGAGCAGCGGGTGAATCAGAAAGAATCACAAAGAACAAGTATACACATCTGCAATACAACCTGACAGGCCATACTGTAGAACACAATCACACAAACATATGAATATTAAAATGTGTAATACAAATTTACAGAAACATCACCGGCACATACCCACAGAATGGTCCTGATGGAACCAGCCCATTCAAATGCAACACACCTGGATGCATAATTGAGTACCCATCACCCCCTCCACAGCATACAACCTGCCCCCATACCTGAACGTCCACCAAATCCAGCCATACTTGACCTACTAGCTTGGCGCAGCCACATCTACCCATAGTGACCACTATTCATATGTAGTAGGCAGTGTCACCCTAGGCAGTTTCAGGATTGCAAACTATGTATCCCTTGCATGTAAAACCCCCAACACATTTTCGTAAAGCCAAAAGAATGGTCGGTATTGGTCTTGTTAAATTTTTGGATATCCCTCATGGGATAAGTAACTTGTGTAAACATCAGAATGTGTATCAAGACACAATGTCCAGTCCTGTAGACATCTGGACACAAGTTGAATGTGCAGTAGTGGTGCACGAGACTGTCCAGCCCTAGACGCTCATGCAGAACCTACTACCCAGGATCAAACACCTGCCCGTGACGCATGTGTCCCCACATGAATAATTGAGAGAATATATTGTACACATTCACATAGTGGCACTTGGAAATAGGGTGATGATGGCACTGTTGTAAACAGGGTACCCCCTGATCCACTGTGTGAGGGACAGTCACTGTTTGGGTAGGTGTGTCCTGACCAACAATGATACAATGCCAAATGTCCTGTGATTGTAGGAAATAACTATGTACCATACTGCATGTAACATTTGCCTAAAGCAGTCATGTCAGGATAGAAAAAAACGTAATTCGTACAAGAAACAGACTAGCAACTAAAGTGCTAAAGGTATAGGCTCTCAGCTAGGAAAATAATGAATGTTCTAAACCTGCACTGACCGTGGGTATGTGTTGGCCTAAACAATCTGGTGTCCCCAAAATATATCCCATCCTGTACATATGACAATGTGGCAACCCTACCAATGGTTAGAGCATTCGCACAATAACTGGCCAGCCTCTTAATCACTCACAAAGCCAGTGACCTTTGGAGGAAAGGTGTTGAATGAGAATGACTAATGACAACAATTAAGAGTAATAGATGCATTTAACTGCATAAAATAAGTAGTAATACGAATCTGTCAACACGTTCCAAGTTAATAGTACTAATATTGTAGAAGTGTCCGTGATTGTCCCTGATTTGTTATAGCCTTGTCCCTGTCACTGTAGAAATTAGTCCCCAAGTATCACAGAGGTCCGTACACATATGTACACCAACCAACTGTCACATTTGTTGACAGGACTATTGCATACCTGTAGTGAATTTATAACTGATGTCCAGAATAATATTCATCGTATATATGGATGAATTAAATAGTCAAATGTGAAGGGAAACACCATTGGAACCCCCCCCTTGTATTATGTAGTGGAATCACTCCCCACCCTATATTATGTAGTGCTGACCTAATAATGTGGTCAGAGGTGCCCAAACACCTGTGTCTGTAAACACAGGTACAATGTAAAAATCGGGACTAACTCTGTCCATATGCTATGCCTGACATTTGAACAGGTACAGAGCAGTTCTAGTCACCAGTTGGACAAGCCTAAACCCGGACCAGCACATGAACACCCTGACAATCAAACACACGTATGTGCCAGGACTATAAGCATAGGAGTTTGGAATATTCTTGGAGTGAGTAGACATGCAGCACGGGTCCAGAGCAGTAGGAAATAGGGAATGTCGGAAGTGTAGTAATGCGGTTTTCCCAGCAGGAGAATGGATGCCTGCTGTGTAAGTGAAGTGGTGAGGCATATGTTATAGTAGCTATGAACCATGGGTATACATATAAATGAGGCAGAACAACAATAGTGTAGTGGTTAGAGCATCCGCCTAACGTAAAGGCATTCCCGGTTCAAGTACGACTATAGCACATATTAATTTATTGTGTAATGAATGCCTCTGTGCTGAAAAGCCAACATTTAAACATAGAAAGGTGAACGTGTGTCTCGCATGGGGCCGTAAACTGGATTCCATCAATCAAAGTGGTACTGTCATAAGAAATAAGGCACATGTAATCACAAAGAAGTGGCAGTAAACATATGTAACTCAAATAAGTAAATGCAAGTGTGCCTGCACGGGTGTAAGCAGCTTGTAGCATAGCACATGTATGTTGTCTTCTACAGCTGTAACTTTGATATATATATATATATATATATATATATATATATATATATATATATATATATATATATATAGATGTGTGCATAGATAAATATCCACAGACATAAAAGATATATGCAATTTTATATATATATATATATATATATATATATATATATATATATGTATATATATATATATATATATATATATATACATATGGATTCCCTTTATAACCTCGAAATGATGAAATATCGAATTTCAGTATCTCGAGACTATAAAACCGAATCCACAAAACACAGACAAACAAAAACCGTGAAACCACATAACCGAAAACACCGCACACACTACGCTAAACATACAACATAACACCCACATCACAACATAAACAAAAAAACAACAAACATACACAACTCAGACACCCCCTACTTATATTTACTAACTCCAAGATCACGCAAATACAACACAAAAGCTCACTCACACACGCGCATTCTCCAGTCCCTCACACACATTCTAACTCCCACTCAAAACCCTTACAAAACACTCACTTACCTGACATAACACCTACATCCAAACACGGCACCGCGCACCAACAAAACACAAACCCGGACATTACATAGCGCAACTTCATAACCGGGAATTCGACATATTTTCGACATACGTCAAATTCACAATTATGAACGTTCGCCATTTTTAACATTCGACTTTATAGCTTCGAGATACTGAAATTCGACATTTCAGTATTTCGATTTTATAAAGTGAACCCATATATATATATATATATATATATATATATATATATATATATATATATATATAAACACCGAAAGACGAAAGCAAACATAAGGGTTGTGAAGGGAATCTAGAGCAAGTAAGGTATTATAAAGTGCTCACAGTGTATGTCAGATAAAGCTGCACAAGAGTGAGTAGAGCACCACTATGCACACCAGAAGCAGGGTTATACCAGTGGCCATAACATCGTTGACATGCTACGTCAACATTATACACAGACAGAATGTAGTTATTGTTGTGACCACCTACACTTGTAACCCACAAATCGTTCGTAATCCATAACACCAGGAAAGGCACTTATGTGCAAATATGAATGGAGGGAGACCCTGTGAATACACGAGGTGGTACAAAATGTGTGTAGGGCCCCAATGCCCTGGAGATGCCAATGTGTAAAGGTGTCATGGCTGCGATATCAGGTGGATAATTGCTGTTATGTGTGGAAAATCAACACGGGTGTGCTGGATAAACTATGGATATGAGATTATGGACACAGGAGTGCTAGGGTATGTTGTGCCGGTTGCAATGGAGCAGCCCGTGGAGGTCAGCTAGTACGTAGGTGCGATTTCCAGATAGAGCGTCGTCTGCATGGAGACATGCGTGAATGGGCGTACCGTCGTCGGAGGTTGTGCATCAGGGCTGGCAGCCCGGCACGTAAAACCTATCTGCCAACCATGAGCGGAACGGAGTTCTGCTGTGACAACCCCAAACCGGGAAAAGCAGAAAGACACAACTACATGCAGACATCAATATGTTGACGTACAATCTCTGTAACACAAGCACTCATTCTATTAACATTAATAATATGAATGTGCACAGAAACAAACACAGTAGCAGGAATAATAGGCTGCGCATATGAGTAATAGGTCGAATTACACTGTATCACATCACACTTATCAGCGGTACCCCAGACATGAAAAACGTGCAACATCTGCCCACTGTATAACGTGCAGTATACTGATCACAAGTTCACTGGAGTGAAGTGTCAGTGTCATAATGACTAAGGCAATTTTTTTTTCAAAAAATTACAGTATTTAAATTTATTTTAACTGTGTGTTGCAGGAATATTAACTGAACAGGAAGTTAGTGTTTGCTGAATTTTGTTATTTGCTGGTAATTACAGGTGTGGGGGTAGCCACATTCTTTGATTTCCTGTCCTTGCCTATTTAAGTGGTACAGTGTGAAATATTTTCTGCTTAAAATCCTCAGCTTTGGCCGGCTAAGAACTTGCTGTGTTCAACTGGACGTATAAGAGAATTTAAGTACCTTTATCTGCACTTTTTTTTCAAAGAAATACAGTATTTAAATTGATTTTAACTGTGTGTTGCAGGAATATTAACTGAACTGGAAGTTAGTCAGTGTTTGCTGAATTTTGTTATTTGCTAGTAATTACAGGTGTGGGGGTAGCCACATTCTTTGATTTCCTGTCCTTGCCTATTTAAGTGGTACAGTGTGAAATATTTTCTGCTTAAAAACCTCAGCTTTGGACGGCTAAGAACTTGTTGTATTCAACTGGACGTATAAGAGAATTTAAGTACCTTTATCTGCACTTTTTTTTTTTCAAAAAAATACAGTATTTAAATTGATTTTAACTGTGTGTTGCAGGAATATTAAGTGAACTGGAAGTTTTGACTCTGCTCTTCAGTTAGTCCCACCCACCCTCCTTGTTTTTGTTTTGGTGTTAATCTTAGTGGCCTTGAAACTGCCCGCCCCTCTTGTAAATTTGTGTTTGGATACTCCTTCTGGGCCCATCTCATTTGCTCACACAACTGAGTGCAGTGAGATCATATTCTGATTTCAGGCACTCCTACTGTGTACAAAGAGAGTATCTGGGAAACAGAAAAAAAAATGTAAGCTTGTTTCCTGCCTTTCCTGTTAAGTGGTAGAGACTATTTGTAGGCTTATGAGCCCCCAAGCCCTTCAGTGCTGAAGGGAAGCCTTCTAGCTTAGTTTTTTTTTCTTATAACTAGCCAGTTTTCTAGTTTCAGCACTCAAATATGTTTCTTTGATCTCAGCACTTGTTCAGAAAAAAAAAAAAAATTTCATCTGCTTTTACTGTACATGTGTGTCTACCTACTTTATTTTACTTTTGCATCATCTTAAAAGTACTCAATTGTATTTATTACTGCTTGGTGTAACTCATTCTAAGACTTTTGGTTTAAACACTTGGGCTTCGGACCAGTTGTTTTGCACTGAGAGGGTTTGTGGTCTGCACTGTAGTGGCAGAACAGGTAGCTTACATCCTTCTAGGTTGGGAACTGCTGATTGAGGGCTCAGTGTCTGTTATTCTAAAAGTGTATTAATTCTGGTTTAAGCACTTGGGCTTTCAGGCCAGTTATTTTACATTAAGAGGGTTCGTGGTCTGCACTCTTGTGGGAGGAGAGGCTGGACTCTGCCCTTCTGAGCTGGGAATTTCTGGTTAAAGGCTTATAGTGCATGCATATCTGAACTGCTTCTTACTGAAGTTGGTGCACCTTGTTTGCTGTGGCATAGACTGGATTCGGGCCTGCTGGATCTAGCTTTGTTTGTGTAACTTGAGCACTAATCCAGGCATTCTCTAAAGTATTCAATTGTATTTATTACTGCTTGGTAGTAACTTGATTAAAGTGTAGCTATCATTCTAAGTCTTTTGGATTAAGCACTTGGGCTTCAGACCAGTTGTATTACATTAGGAAGGTTTGTGGCATGCACTGTGGTGGCAGGACAGGTAGCTTTCATCCTTCTAAGTTGGGAACTGCTGATTGAGAGCCCAGTGTCTGTTATTCTTAAAGTGTATTAGTTCTGGTTTAGGCACTTGGGCTTCAGGCCAGTTATTTTACATTAAGAAGGTTCGTGGTCTGCACTCTTGTGGGAGAAGAGGCTGGACTCTGCCCTTCTGAGCTGGGAATTTCTGGTTAAAGGTTTATAGTCCAACCCAACAAGGCACGCACGTAGGACTGTTGGTGCTCGGTCCGAACCAAGTATAAATCATCCAAAAATAGAGACCAGCACTCAATGGCAGCAGAATAAAATTGAATTTATTAAGGTTGTTGAAACAACCTACTATTAAAGCACAAACCAGTTTCGGCTGTTAAAGCCTTTTTCAATGTGACTTAACAATCAAATTAAATTACAAAAACCATAATGCATCCTGATTCTTGTTTTATACCCACTCCTTAAAGTGGTATTGCCCGTTTTCATTTCTTTGTCCATAGTATTTATACGTTTTGTTGTATTATTGAAATATTATGAACATAATAAACATCATAAACATATAAATCTGCCACATTAGCATGCTTCTTACAACTTATGGACTTCTAAATATATTTTTTTATACTCAAAAGCTTATGTTGTGGGCTTTTATTTATAGTACATTTGTGAATAAAAAATGTAAGATGCCCACATTGATTAAGCAAGTATTCAAAACTTATTATAACCACTCCAATTATAATTCTTATGAAACTGTTTCCTTTCTAACCCCAATACATTATTATTTGTAAGTAGGTAAGTCCCCAATAATCATGTAATTATTTGCTAGAAGCATATTATTGTTGATCTTATTTATTGAATATTGAGGGTTATAATATAGCTCCTGAGTGAATTGTGGACCAACATATTATGAAATATTCTATTACCTATGAAAAAATATAACAATAAATGTATAGTGCTGTCTTAATACCTTTATTGTTGTTGAATGTCGACCTATATTGCTTATAATGCATATATACATCTAGAGTTATAATATTGGACTGCCTAATAATATTATTTTATTTTCTTCTTAGTATTCCTGTGGGTACCTAAAAACTATCCCTCATGTACATGGTGTTCGTTGAGTCCTGGTTTGAAAAGAGCCCCAAGGGTGGTAATCCACCTTTGTTCCATGTTATTAAGTTTACTGTGCCACCCCATCTTGAAATTTCTGTGTGAATGTATTTTGTCAATTATAATAAACTTGAATGAAGCTCCTGTGTGTTGTTTGGTGTGTTTATATAGGGCATTGGTTATTCGCCTATTTCTGATGGAACTAAGATGTTCACTAATTCTAATTCTAAAGGGCCTTACAATTATTTGGTCTATCGGTATGGATATGCTCGTTTTCCTAACAGTGGTGGACTTTTAGGCAACAAATAGTAACTTTACCAAATGGTTTGGACAATAACTTTGTAAGTACGTCAAGTTTATAAGGGCGTCGACCGAAAGCAAGGTGCCATTTTGTAACTGAGTGATTTCGTAGTCTTTACTGTTCATTGTGGAAACTAATTGTAGTTCACGTTTGGATTTAAAATACTGACTGCCTTTTCTTCCAACTCTTGGTATTTACTGGGGCTACCAGCGATAACCACAAGACAGTATGGTATCCGTTCGTAATAACATCAACGATATAATTTAACGGCAAAACGACAACATTGGTAAAACTTTTCACTCTTGTTTTCTACGAAGCACAATTTGGATGGTATGATTTCCGGAACATCAACGAGTACAGATATAAGACTTATAACGTTAAAAAACTATAGATTATACTTTATGGGACATATAAAGTGCTTGTAAATCAAACAACAAGACAATTATATCGCATGTATTACACCAATATGGTGGTTTTGAATTTAGGCACAATGATGGTTCTAATTTTCATAATAGTTAACAATTTGGTTTGAAAGTAAAGTATACTAAGGTTATGACAGAAAATAACGTGACAAGCTTATGTATGATTACTAGGGACATAGTGTGTTCGGCTTGGGTTTGCAAGGCAAGATTTAATATATGCATGTTATTATTGTAAAATTATTGCCTACCCTGGTGAAACGATAAATGAAAGTAAAAACGGGGTATGACATACGATTTAGATTTATTAATATATGGTTGTGACATGTTAAATATAACTGAAGGGTAATATCACAGTTGGTATAGATGGAAAGCACAGTAACATCGGAAGATGTACAAAAGTGTTGTGGTTTCAGTCCAATAGTTGCAATTGTGTGTTTTTTAACAAAGTTGTGTGTGGCTGATTCAAATAGAGTCATAATTCTGCCATCATCCTTTGACTTATAAAGTTCACTGGCATAATCAAACAAATTATTTGTCGTTAAGGTGAACCTTTTGTGTAACGACAAAAAGAACTGTATTTATTTTATCTAAAAAGGCCAGATGGACAACGGATACAACAACAGTTAGTTTTTTATTAAAAAACTATGTTATGGCAGAATATTAATAGGTTACTAATCAAAATTATATTTTGGTTGATATAAACCCACAGGGGATACATACAAATTGTTGGGTATATCCTATGAGAGTTTCCATTTTTTGAGTGGCAACATTTATACATACTAACAAGGGCCATAACTTGATGGTTTAATATTTTTTCTTTTACAAACAACAATACGCTTGTATACAAGTCAGCATTGTGGTCTATAAACATATTTTTCAGGAGGCATAATTCATATGCACAGATATCTACCATTCAAATCAAGGTTGTTGGGATGGATGAGTTAACAAAGGGCTACAATTTCCTTGCCAAAAAGTGCTTTATTCTATAACAAGCAGTTAACATAATATAGTCCCTGGCATTTATAATTTTATTTCTTCGTAGTTACTATTCTAGATGGTGAAATATTTAAATAGTAACGAAGAACTAGTGTCATGAAGACAACTTAAGAAGTTTCTATATTGTGTTATTTCATTTTTTCCTGGCCTTAAATTATCAAGTTTTAGTTCTTTTGTGTTGGCTTGTTTGTAACAGAATTAACAGGTGTCCATTTTGTATGCTATATGTAGTGCAAAGTATATAGTTCTGAGGTCCTTACATTAGAGTTGGTTTGTAGCTGATTAAATTCATAGCTACTTTCAACCAACGTAATGAACACTTAATAAGATAATTACGGCAATAGGGAGGACATTAAGTCCATGTTCAGTAATCTATATTTAGACCAAAAAATATATAGTTGATTTTGTTCTTAAACTGACCAGAAAAATAAGATTGAGTGAATTTATTTAGAAATTAATAAACCTTGATATAGAAGGTTATTAGTTGATTGAGCTTTGCATAATAAACAAAGGCATAGAAATACCCTTACGGTGGAAAAAATATTAAGTCATTCTTGACACAACAATTTGGAGTTGTTCCACTTATTGAAAGGGTATTGGGATCCACAACAAAATAACAATAAAAATTTGTTGAAATATATCCTTACGGTGGTTGTTCAGATGGAGTAAACTACTCAAGCCCAACAGGACTAAATTCCACCTACTGTAAGGAAATTTAATATAAATCAGAAACTTTTTATATTGTGGATGGTTTAGAGCTCAACTTCTATACACATTGCGAATATTGGATTAAAACAAAAAGTAAAACAACTATAATAATTCACAAAATATTTTGGTCAGATTTAATAACAATAAACACATATATATCAACAAAAAATATATATTACAATATACTTGAGAATATTAGCTTTTATATTAACACACATATTGGTCTTTAAATTAGAGATGATGATGCAAAACATGGATTTAAATGATATTCTAAAAGGCCTGTCTGCTGATAAAGATAATTTAGAGGTTTTTGGGCTTAACATAGGTCAAGTCGCTATGACTGATAGTAGTGTTATTTCTAAAGATAAATGTACACATGTTTTTTCTAAGTTACAACGACAAATGAAGGCCCTCAGACCAAATATATGGCATTTGAAGTCATTTAAAGCATACAAAATTAAAGATATAACACCAACGGGACTCCGTATTAAGTTACAACCTTTGGTTTCAAACATAGATAAAGAACTAAGGCAAGATTGGGCTACAGCCCAACATCAAGCATCGATGTTATTTGTGGAATGTCTTACCAAGTATTATGAAAGAAATATTCAGATTCTTACTCAAGAATTACAAACAACCTGTTTAGAAGCTGAAACTTTCTCTGACACAAGTTATTATCAGGACCAGTTAACACATTTATCTAAAGAATTAAACAATATAGAAACAGATCTTAAGAAAAAAAAAATACATAAATTTAATCATGACTTAGGGGATTATGAACAAGGTATACCCTGTGTTACTACTAAGAATGTGAGATTTAATGAAGGCACATATAGACCTCCCAGGGGCAGGAAACGACCCAGACCCATTCTAAAAAAACAGGAAAATAGAAATCAGGTTACTACGGATGATGATTTTTCATCCACTACGGAAGGTGATGCTTCTTCCAACCAGGCGTCCCCAGTGGCCAAAAGAAAGCAGTCCCTCCCTTTAGGTGTAAGAAACGTAGAGCAGGCAGGAAGCACAAGCATGGGTGCAGAAATGGGGACAACCAACTTACAGACGCTTTTGAAACAAATAACGACACAGTAAAGAATGTATTGAATATCTCATCAGTTACACTTACAGAAACTCAATATCATGTGTTAAATAAAGGACTCAATTTTGTACCCACTACACCAGTGTCTGAACATTTATTGGTAGAGGATATTAATAATTTTTGTAGAACATTAAATTTAAAGCTATTCTTTTCAGATAAAACTAACTCTCAAAGATCTATTGGCTTTAAGTTCAGGAAATCTTCATTTATGCCACCAATGGACAAACATGTGTCCACATTCAAGGAGTGTGTCTTAAGAGATTTACATTTTTCCAAGAATATGGATAATACTCGGAGTAATCTTAATGAACAAGAACGTGAGGCACTGAGGCAATTGCAACAAAATAAAAATATTGTGATCACAAACGCAGATAAAGGTGGGGGCATTGTAGTGATGGACTATGCAAAATATAAGGCAGAAGCCATGAAACAGCTATCTCAAACTCAATTCTATATTAGGATGGTAGTGGACCCAACTCCTAATTTTAAAACAGAAATTGATTCATTCATAGATTTAGCTGTAGAAGAAGAAATTATCACTTCACAAGTGGCTAATCAACTCAAGGTTTCAGAACCAATGCCGCAATATCTTTATTTAATACCTAAGACACATAAAGATTTAAATAACCCACCAGGTAGACCAATAGTATCAGGTTGTGGGTCTTTAACCGAGCCTTTATCTGCTTTTCTGACTGAGTATCTTAAACCATTATTGCCTATGATCAGATCACGTATTCAGGACACAACACAATTCCTGAATAATATTGAAGATTCCCAACTGGAGGAAGACTGGCTATTGTGCACATTAGATGTAACATCTTTATATACTAGTATCCCACATAAAGCTGGCATTTTGGCTGTGACATATTGGTTAAAATAATCAAAATTATATTCAACAGGATTTAACAACTTTCTTATCAAATTAACTGAGTTTGTATTACAAAAAAACATCTTCTATTTTGAAGGTATCCCCTATTGGCAAATCAAGGGGACAGCCATGGGGGCGTCCTTCGCATCGATTTATGCCGATCTTTTTATGGGATATTTTGAGTCCCTCTTTATATATGATTCTCATCAGAATATCTATATGGAATATATGGATATATGGCGAAGGTACTTGGATGATTGTTGGTTGGTGTGGCGGGGGAGTAAGGATGTATTAACTCAATTTGTGGAATATCTTAACAAGAATCCATTTGATATAGAATTTACGATCAATATTGGATATAAAGAAATTGTGTTTTTGGATGTGTCAGTTAACAGATTAGAGGACCACACCTTAGCAACAACTATACACAGAAAGTTTCCACAGTATAATTCGATTCTTCATGCAACAAGTTCTCACCCCCGCCACATTATCACTAATATTCCCAAATCACAATATATGCGCCTGAAAAGGATTTGTTCAACTCCGACTGAATATTCCAGACGAACAGCAGAATTAACAACTAGATTTGTGGACAGAGGGTATAATCTTAATCGGCTAAATAAAACAGTTGCAGAAATCAGAACAAAAAGCAGAGAAGATCTGCTTCATTATAATAGATCTACAGAAGGTTCTGAGCAGGATAGGCAACCGATTAGACTAGTCACAACGTATGGTAATAACACAAAATGGTTCAGACAAATAGTTAATAAACATTGGAACATATTACTGTCAAATTCATTTCTTTCGGATATTCTTCCTGATACCTGCTCCTTTTCTTATCATAGAGGACGCACCATTCAGTCCAATTTTACACATTACAAAAGATATACTCCTGGTTTTAAACATCAAACCACACTGTTTGGGGATGCGTTAGTTGGTTGTTACCCCTGTGGACACTGCAGTTTATGCCAATATATTTGGAAAACTAAAGAATTTACTAGTAAAAATACACCTAAGATATTTAATATTACAACTTTTGGCAACTGCAGTTCAGATTGGGTGATATATTTGGCCCAATGCTCTTGTTCAGCCTTTTATGTAGGGCAGACCTTAAGGCCCTTTAGAATTAGAATTAGTGAACATCTTAGTTCCATCAGAAATAGGCGAATAACCAATGCCCTATATAAACACACCAAACAACACACAGGAGCTTCATTCAAGTTTATTATAATTGACAAAATACATTCACACAGAAATTTCAAGATGGGGTGGCACAGTAAACTTAATAATATGGAACAAAGGTGGATTACCACCCTTGGGGCTCTTTTCAAACCAGGACTCAACGAACACCATGTACATGAGGGATAGTTTTTAGGTACCCACAGGAATACTAAGAAGAAAATAAAATAATATTATTAGGCAGTCCAATATTATAACTCTAGATGTATATATACAATATAAGCAATATAGGTCGACATTCAACAACAATAAAGGTATTAAGACAGCACTATACATTTATTGTTATATTTTTTCATAGGTAATAGAATATTTCATAATATTTTGGTCCACAATTCACTCAGGAGCTATATTATAACCCTCAATATTCAATAAATAAGATCAACAATAATATGCTTCTAGCAAATAATTACATGCGTATTATTGGGGACTTACCCCTTACTTACAAATAATAATGTATTGGGGTTAGAAAGGAAACAGTTTCATAAGAATTATAATTGGAGTGGTTATAATAAGTTTTGAATACTTGCTTAATCAATGTGGGCATCTTACATTTTTTATTCACAAATGTACTATAAATAAAAGCCCACAACATAAGCTTTTGAGTATAAAAAAATATATTTAGAAGTCCATAAGTTGTAAGAAGCATGCTAATGTGGCAGATTTATATGTTCATGATGTTTATTATGTTCATAATATTTCAATAATACAACAAAACGTATAAATACTATGGCAAAGAAATGAAAACGGGCAATACCACTTTAAGGAGTGGGTATAAAACAAGAATCAGGATGCATTATGGTTTTTGTAATTTAATTTGATTGTTAAGTCACATTGAAAAAGGCTTTAACAGCCGAAACCGGTTTGTGCTTTAATAGTAGGTTGTTTCAACAACCTTAATAAATTCAATTTTATTCTGCTGCCATTGAGTGCTGGTCTCTATTTTTGGATGATTTATAAAGGTTTATAGTGCCTGAATATTTGAACTGTATCTTACTGAAATTGGTACACCTTGTTTGCTGTAGCATAGTCTAGATCCAGGCCTGCTGAATCTAGCTTTGGTTATATGCTTGTTGTTTGTTTGCTTGTTATTTCCCTGGAACGCTAATTCCACCTAATACGCGGCTTATCAGCGCTTCTGTGGATCACTAGTGATATCTGCATTGCTTACTGTACTTATTTCCTTGTTTCACTTGAAAGAAAGTTACTGTTTGTTGTTTTTGCATTTAAGTTACCTGTAACACATTGCACTTAAGTTACCTGGCACTTGCATGCTAAAGCAATTATATAAGTCAGCACTAAAAATTAAAAGCACTACACCCTCACTCCCCACTGGCCCTTGTTTTCAATTATTAAGGAATTCCCAATATTATTCTAGCATGTCCAAAGGTCAGTTGTCAATCTCCTCTCTGGTCCAGCTGGTGAATCTGGGAATCTTGAGGCAATGTTACAACTGCCTCATGTACACAGACAACCCTCTCCTCCTCCCAACAAATTCTAACACATGTGAGAGATGCAACCATATAGCCAAACTGGAGTCTAAGCTCTCTCAACTCAGTACTGGCATAACCAGTCAGGAGGAGAAGGAAACCACACTCACTACAATTCCAGTCTCACATAGACCTACCACGACAGCAAACCAAACACATAATCACACAAAAACATACTCGGAGGCTCTAAATAAAGATCTGCCTAAGCAGCAGAGACCTCCAAAGCCGACACCCAAGCAACCACTACCCCAAAACAAAACACATGCAACACATATCTCACAAAGCCAGTGTGCCGAACAGTCACAGCCCTTAAGACTAAACAACACACCTGATACACTTGTAATAGGTGACTCTATCGTCAGGCACACTGACGTCCCGCTCACCAGGCTGAACAAGGTGAGGGTCATGGTGAGCAGCCTGTCGGGCGCTAGGATCTGCCACATAACACAAGCACTCAGGTCACTCCAAGGCAAGTACAAATACGACTCAGTCATTGTCCATGCTGGTGTGAATGACCTGAGACGTACCTCCCTGGACTACATGAAAAGAGACATAAAGGAGCTCTCTGAGCATGTAGCCCAGGCCGGTATGACCCTGACCTTGAGTAGCATCTTACCCTCACCAAGAATGATGCCACAATATGAAGACAAGACGATCAATTTCAACAACTGGCTTAAGTACTGGTGTCATTCAAAGGGGATCCAATGCCTGTCAGCTTGGGATGATATGCTCAACAAGCCATGATGCTTCACTAGGGACGGCTTGCACCTGCCACCTCTGGGCTTTCGATATTGGCAAAGGCTCTTGCTACCCCCATAGTGCCTTTTTTAGGCAAGGCTCAAAAGACAAGCCCACCTCCATAGGTATCACAAGGGATAAGAAACTAAGAGTAATGCTACTCAACGCCAGAAGTCTAAACCTCAGGATGCATACACTCAAAACACTCCTTAGCATGGAGAACATCGATATCTGTGCAGTAACAGAAACCTGGTTCAGGGCTCCTGAGAGCACCCCAGCACTACCAGATTATACCTCATACCATGCTTTTCGGCCCCAAAACTTGGACCGAACCATAAAAGGAGGGGGAGTATCGATATTCATCAAAGATACCCACACCTCCAGGTTGGTGGCAAAGCACGAAGCATCAGAGACTATCCATGTGCAACTAACAGTGGGTAAAACTGCCTTCCAGTTTATAGCCTGCTACAGACCACCCTCCCGAACCCAGGAACCCCACTTGGCCTTTCTGAGAACACTGGAAAACATGAAGGTCTCTCCAAACACCATTATATTGGGTGACTTCAACTACCCAAACATAGACTGGGAGCATTACTCTAGCTCCAACACCCTAGCCCAAAGGTTCCTAGAATTTATAAACTCAAATGCTATGGAACAACTTGTTACCACTCCCACAAGAGGGGAAAACATACTGGACCTGATCATCACCAACATGGGGACTCTATGCTCCAGACCAGAAGTGTATCCCTCACTGGTAAGATCAGACCATAAACTAATCTCACTGGATATTCACATCCCGACCCCCCCCCCCCCCAGAAAACCACAGTGAAAAACTTCTCTAAAGCAAATTTCCCTCCTCAAAACCAAGGTGGAATCCTTCAAAGCCCCGGGCCTGTGGAAAATACGGCCCAGACCGCAGAATCCTTTATAAACACATTCTATGAACACCTTCAGGAATGCATGGATCATGCGATCCCAAATAAAACCAAGACCCAATCCTCCAAAGGCAGACGTCCTGTCTGGTGGACCCCAGCCATAAACAAACTATACAACAGAAGGAGGAAGCTACTAAATGATAGAGCAAAATCCCAAAAAGGGAAGGCATCACTGATCAGTATTAGCAAAAAACTACGGGCACTCATAAAATTGTCTAAGGCCAGCTTTGAGAGAAAAATTGCACAGGACACTAAGGATAATCACAAGGCTTTCTTTAGTTATATTAGGAACCTGGGTGGTAATTCCCAGATATGCTCAGAATTAGTCCAAAATGACAAAAAATACACTGAACCCACAGACATTGCCAACATCCTAGCTGACAGGTTCAGCGCAAATCCTCCCCCCCACCAAAATGGCAAATATCTATCCAAGCAGAGTGCTGCCCCCTGACATCTCAGATGCTCAGGTAAGAGCCGCCCTCTCCAAAGCAAAAAACACAGTGTCAATGGGACCAGATGGTGTCCCAGGCTGCGTCCTACATGAACTCCAAGAAGAGCTAAACCCAAACATAAAACTACTGTTCAATCTCAGCCTTACTACAGGATATGTGCCTAAAGAGTGGCGTACAGCATCAGTGGTCCCTCTCCATAAAGGTGGTGCCTCAACAATGGACATGCTGCACCTCAGAAAATCCAAATCCCATTGAGCTACGCGCTCGACAGACTTGAACCTCAGCACTGAAATAAATAGGACATGCTGGAGGGACAGATTCATAACCCAGAGGCTCCCGTCACTCTGGAATAAAATCCCAGTCCAGGTTAGGCAGAGTCCCTCATTGACTCTCTTCAAGAGGAATCTTGATGAGTGGATGGAAGATCATAGGTTTACCCCGGGTATCACTTCTGTGTCACTGTTAGACAGAGGCACAGTATACTAACCTCGAAAAAGGGCATAGCAAAATAAATTTAAAATGGGTGGCGAAAGCCAAACACATTCTGGCTAGGCTTATAAATGCCCTAGGGCAGATAGCCTAGTATGAACCTATGAACCTATGAACCTAATAGTATGCTGTTGAAGCAGAGATAAAACCCAATACGCATGTGTAAGTGTCTATGTCTGGGAAATGTATTGGTTAACGGACACGCAGATGTATATATAGATAAAAATATATATACATATAGATATATACATATAGATATATATATATATATATATATATATATATATATATATATATATATATATATATATATATATACAGATATATATATATATATATACACACACAAAGATATATACAAATATATATATATATATATATATACATACATACATATACACATACAACAGGTATTGATATATACACATACACACAAAACAAATATATATGTCATTGTAGATATACACATGTACATAACTAGGCTACTTTACAGCAATTAGGGGTAACATATGTTCAGACCGGGCATATGTTACTGAGAGGTCCAATAAATAAACGTTTTACCTCCCACACTGCCCAGCTAGGCCGGTCAGACATACAGACATGCAATAAAGGTAAATACACCGCTGCATTCCAAACCATCAACAGGAAAGTACCAGTGGTTGAGATCTGCAAGGTCTACACTTTAAATATGGATAACGGGGTCCCTTGCGGGACAGGAAAAATTCACTATACAGGCAACCTGTAGTGAATGACGCAAGCAGGATGTAGCTGTACACGGAACAGTAGGTTGTGCAAGTGTAATAACACATGGGTTGATAAAACGTACGATATGTGTCCCGAGACGGGGAGACTGGGCAATGTGTAGGGGTGTGCTCATACCCCAGCTGTGCTCACAGTAAGTATTTCTTACTTCATGAGTGCTGTAGAGGGGTGCCAGGTAGGTGAACCATGGGTATGCAATAATGGGCTTAAGTGTGCAGGTGCTGGTTGGCAGAGATGTAGTAGGCCTGCCCAGTGGAAGTCATTAATATTACTATGTGGGCATAGCAGATGCCTATACCCCCCATACCTGAAGAGCACATCTACCGGATAGTCTGTAAACCATCGGGGAAATAAATAGGGACCATATCAGTGCTGTGTACCTGATTAGCATGGACGCCCATAGTTATGAATCAGAATTTAACAAAGTCCAACTAAACACTTCCAGAACTAGTGATATTAGGTGGACAGGTGGCGGAATACAGGTAATGACAGATGACAACCAGTATGAGTCATAAACAGCATGTACCTCAACAAAAGTGAATGAATACATATGCTCTGTGACTGTCAGTGTGTCTGGTTAATAGAACCAATCATCTAAATGTGTCCCACAGGGTGTTATGCAGTGTTCCTGATACAGTGTTCATTCTCCCCCATTGGTATGTGAGGTCTGCTAGTGACGAAAAGTGCATAATTTGCTGACTACCTTAGGTAGATGATAGCATAATAGATGAGGTTTACCACCCATACGCCTTTGAGGGATACACCCATCTGGGCAGTTGTGTCCTGCAAAATGAATGTTATGGCACATGGCCTGTGAGTTCGGGAAATTAGGTCATATATTGTGTGCAGTGGTGTCAGAAATTAATTTGTTGTATCAGAAACAGCTACATGTAATAGGAAACAGTATTAGCAATTATAATGCTACAAGTATAACCTTAACGTATGCAAACCGTTGAGGTAGTCAGTTTACTACTGGCTGTGGGTATGTGTTGCCTTGACACACGTGATAGCTCTACATATAGGACCTATAGGGCCGCCACCATTCCGAATGGCCAAAGTGGGACCTGCTCTGTAGAAATGTCAGACGTACAAGGGAGAACATACCTACAGCCATGCATAATACAGAAATATACATATCAGGAAAAAAAAAGCATAGGCTAGCAGCAGTCAAGTTGCTTATGCTACTTCATATAACATATCGACGTGTCAGGTATACAAGACCTGTAACAAGCAACTATTACAGACACGTAGAATATGGGAATGTCCCCTAATCAGGACAGTTGCAATGGCTAGAGTATTGTCACATGACATATGCCTAATGAGGGACTGTCCCATGCAAAGTGGGAAAGGTGTTACTCCTACAGTCTCCCGTCGTGCAATCTGAAAGGTGGAAAATGTACAGTAGGTATGCGGTAGCATGACCCGGCAGACAGCTATGTTAACAAAATAACATTCACATGTCAGCATTGCAGAGTATCAGTTTCCATGTATCAGGCAGATGGGAGCAGATCATATGAGGAACACACATATAATATGACTATGTCACTGGACAGGCCGCAGAGTCCGTACAGTCGAACGCCTGCCATCGCCAAATGGTTAGACATAACCGATACTGTAGTCATGCAGTCCGATGTAATACGCATCACAAGGGATCGCACACACCCAGCGTGAGTGACAAATGTAAGCACAAATGTCGGCGAGCGGGTGTAAGCGTGTTTGTCTACCAGTATGCCAGTAGTGCACTGTCAAAGAAATGTGGAGTCTAAACGGGTATAAGGTGATGTAACCAGAGGTCAGCAGTGCTTAACACTGTGCAAACCCACGCACAACTGCTCCCACCTGCTGGAATGTGCCTTACCCACTCCGTATCCAAAGTCGTCATTCTGTCCTCAAACAAATAACCATCCTATTCACGTGTTGGTAGCAGTACCCTGCGCACATAGCTTATGTGAATTAACAATACACCATGGCATATGTACAGACAATAGACCACACACACACCATACAGCACAGTCATCCAACAGTATAGCAATGTACTGGCAGATATGTATGGACCACTGGTGTTTGCAGGCCTGGCCATCCTGTGTTTCAGTGTGTGAGCATGCCCAGTATGACTGTTACGCATGTTGTCAACCGACATTACCGTCATACCGTCATGTGTGTGAGCATGCTAAGTATGGTCAACTGCATCGCATGTGTCACATGTCCAGATAGTCAGTACTGTGTTGCCGACCCCTCTGTTCTACACAGACAGGTGTCATGCTGTGTCTGCAGGGTAGCTAATGGTCATGTGGCATTGACAGTTGCTACATTTCTGCATAGCGTGGGGGGACATCCAACCACATCCACAGTCCTACACAGCATCGGGGGTGGCGCACATGACTCTCACATGTGTACGTTGGACGGGGGGCACAGCTGACAGTTGTACACATCTGCCACTACTGTACTGGTATGCCAGGTACTCCATGTCAGAGTGTGGACCTACCAAAATTGCTGGTTGGAGGGATACCAGGGTACGTCAGATCCCAGCTTTAAATACCAGCATAGTGGTGGTGTTGGACGTCCTAGCTTTCACAACCTACATCAAACTGCCTGGCCTGCTGTAGTCTGTGTGTTTCTCTGGGAGTTGGGGTCATTCATTGGGCATATCCATAGGCCATTATATATCATTTGTCTGTATTGGTCCAGACCTGTCCAGCTGCATGGAATGTGTGTGGGCTGTATGGACACACATGATGTTCAGCCCATAATCTGCAGTGGGTTAGGACACCCTGTGTACTACTGGCTACCATTGTGACCCCCGTATGTGCTACAGATGTCATGGTGCCACTATGGATGTTTGCTGTCTGCTGCCCTAACATTCAGCCATCAAAGTCTCTTGTATGCTCACATACATACCATAGCAATGGGTAAATACACATTCTAATACAACTGCCAATTGTTAGGTCGATCGACGTACCCTGGGGGTATTCCGGACCTGAGGACAGTGCTGGAGGGCTGCATATGTCAGATGCACACAGTGCACCTCCTATACATGGCCGAGCACAGGTAGTGTAATGTTTGGCATCTATTGTACTGTGTGCTGGTCAGAGAGGGTGAAATCCCTGGGTACCTACTGTGTCAGTGCATATGCCTTGTGTTGCCTCTTTGCCAAGGGCAGGTCATACTGTGCATGGCCCTGTCGCCGACTGGGCCCTGCTCAGGTAGTTCTTTCGCCAAGTCACACTGTGCCTGTACAGGACTTGGCAGTGGTGTTGGGCCGTGTGGCCCTGCCCCATGCTGTTCCTGCTGCAACTGTTACTGCAGGATCAGATTGTGTAGCATAGCAAATACCATAACAATTTGTGTGCATGTAGCTAGTGAATACTGCTGGGCTCCACCGGAAGTGTCCAGATACCAGAACCGTGACCTGAGAGTCCCAAACACATGCTCAATTATATGTCTTGCCTGTGCATCTGCCTCATTATGGTGTGAGTGTTCAGGTGTGTGTGCATTGCTGATGGGTGTCATCAGCCACGACACCAGTGGTTACCCAGCATCCCCCACTAGGAGACTGTAGGGGATGTCCATATTGGCAAATGTGTGGTACAGCTGTGTCAGACTCCATATATCGGAATCATCATAGCTTCCAGGGCAGACAGCCCACACATTCAATCTAATGCCCTGGCCATTGCATATGGCCTAGCTGTTGGAGGGTATGCCCCTGCAGTGAATGTAGGCCCTACCCCACTCACCGGGTGTTGCTTTGATGTGTACGTGTGTGCAGGCTATAGCACCCAGTACCCCAGGGTAGTCAGCCATGTGGTTGAAGAGAAGCATATTGCTGGTCTACTAATCGCGTGTGTTGAGGACATGTACGTGCTCACTAGCATGTGTTGACATGGTGTCTGTGAACTGGTGCAATACTCTGGATGCAGATGCCTGTGAGATCCTCAAGATATCCCCAGTTGTGCTGTGGGAGGTACCTGTGGCTAGTATACCTAGGCCAACACATACCGTGGTATTCACTGTGATGGGTTTCCCTCGGCCTGTTTGATGTGTCAGGTGTGGCAGGCACAGGTCAATAAGCCGCTAAAGGAGGTCTCTGTCCAGCCCAGAGTGCTCCACCATCCTCAGCTCATGTAGCCCCTGGTAAGTCACCCTGGGTCTATAAAGTCTTATGTCACCCCAGTAAGGGTTGTTTGGCAGCATACACATCCTCACTGCCGTCAGCCTCCTGCACATGTTGGTCTATGTTGCCTGCTGCAGCCCTTTTCATTTGGTTGGACTGTGTTGTGAAATGTCCCACAGGTATACACCGGTGGTGTAGAGTGTTGAAGAAACCTGTGTGTATGCTGCTTGGTCACTTTACCGTACTGTTCAGGTGCGGGCTGGCCATGTCATCTGCTGATTGTGCTGATCATCACCTGTTTGTGCAGCCTGTTCACCCTGACTACCCCACTACTGCTTTTGTCCCTCCCAATGTCACCAGGCAGGTATAGACACACCCCTAACTTAGGCATGCTAAGGCTGGAGCACTCCCGAGGCACAGGTGTGCAATGTACGTACAGTATGCCTAACCCCCTCCCATGCTGTCAACTATATTCAAGCCCTGCACCCGGCTATCTACACAGATACACTCCAGGGATCTGCATCACACCCTGGGGATAAATGGGATACATTATTGTCAACCTCATCTGCATAGTATAGTCTTCTAATGAATAGTTATATGACCCATACCTAATAACTACTGCTTAGTGTCTCTCAGATCCATACACAACTGGTAACAGGTGCCTTACTATCACCGTATTCGATGTCCCATGGTCTTCCCAGCAACAAAATAACCGGTGTCTACATGACTACAACCCGGGACCCTGCACACAACAGACAATGTGCATTACCACTACGCCATGGCAGATATACATACATCCGAGGTTATCACGTACAGATCATCCAGCACAAACATTCAATAGTGCTGATGTCCCCAGACATATATGTATATATCTATGTCTATCTCTCTATATCTACATATATCATATATATTATATGTATACATATATATATATATATATATATATATATATATATATATATATATATATATATATATTTATATACATACACACACACATATACATATACACACATATGTAGATATTGCATTTATATCACAACAGTGGACCACATGACAGCAAAGCATTAGACAGGAATGCAAAGGAAACTACATGTGCCACCTGCATCATGTAGTGTTGTTACTATCAAGGCATGTGTGTTTTGTTGTGTCACACGGGTCAGACTATATTAAGGGTAAGAGTAGGGCTGCTGACATTTACTCACCAGACCTATTGGTGAATGTATGTGTTGACAACCCAGTCTTGGCAGATTATTCAGGCTGTTGACACTATATAGGTCAGCAACAAAACACACTAAACACATCCTGCCGCTAGCCACCCACAGATACTAACACATAGGTTATAACTGCCAAACACACACACCTGCCATGCCTTGGAATCGAGCACCTACCTGTCTATTTTACCACACTACAGCATTATACAGTAACAGAATGCGCTACCGAGTTTCGGCATCGCAGCACTCTCAGAGGCATATGTCTGGGTGGGTGACATCATCAGCAAAGGCAAAGACGCCAATAGGGAGTGTACAGAGAGTGAGCTGTCTAAAAACATTATTCTGTCCCCAGGCAGCTGGTAACACACACATGGCAGGGCTGGGATTAGAACATAGAACTGACTACCTTATCACACTACAGCATTACGCAGTTACAGAACGTGCTACCGAGTTTACTGGATCACAGCACTCCCAGAGGCAGACTTCTAGGTGGGTGACATCATCAGTAAAGGCAACGTCGCTGATAGGGAGTGTACAGAGGGTGAGCCATCTAAAAACATTATTCTGTCCCCAGGCAGCTGGAAACACACACACACGGCAGGGCTGGGATTAGAACATAGAACGTACTACGTGACTACCTTATCACACTACAGCATTACGCAGTTACAGAACGCACTACTGAGTTTACTGGCTCACACCATTCCTAGAGGCAGACTTCTAGGTGGGTGACATCATCAGTAAAGGCAAAGACGCCGATAGGGAGTGTATGGAGAGTGAGCCGTCTAAAAACATTATTCTGTCTCCAGGCAACTGGAAACACACACACGCGCGGCAGGGCTGGGATTAGAACATAGAACTTACTTCCTGACTACCTTATCACACTACAGCATTATGCAGATACAGAATGCGCTACTGCATTTGCTGGATCACACCACTCCCAGAGGCAGACTTCTAGGTGGGTGACATCATCAGTAAAGGCAAAGACGCCGATAGGGAGTGTACAGAGAGTGAGCCATCTAAAAACATTATTTTGTCCCCAGGCAGCTGGAAACACACACACACACACACACACACACACACACACACACACACGGCAGGGCTAGGATTAGAACATAGAACTGACTACCTTGTCACACATGGGACGCAGTTACAGAACGCGCCACCGAGATTACTGGATCACTGTACTCTCAGAGCCATACTTCCAGGTGGGTGACATCATCAGCAAAGTCAAAGACACCGATAGGGATTGTATGGAGTGTGATCAGTCTAAAAGCATAATAGTGTCCCAAGGCAGACGGAGATGAACACATGGCAGTGATGTGAGCAGGACAACTGGCTATCTATGGAGCAGTAGTACAACACTACATAGATACGAGATGCGCCACAGAGAGTACACCTTTCAAGACAGTCAATATGACCATCTAGGAATGCAGACATCGACATGGATGCGGCAGTTATGGTGTACATACCTGTGAACCACTGTGTTAAATTTAGGAATCCATCCTGAAGTGGGGTATGGCCATCTGATGCTTGGATGACCACTATCACTATACAGGATAACAATGGCCATGGCCATACACAGGGGCACACAACTGACACATGGTGTGACTGGGCATGCTCACACACTTAGTGCATTCCAGACAGACATGTGCTACTATGTGTCCAACTACAAAATGGCATACTGGGCATGCTCACACACTTCGTAGCGAAGGGCTGTCTTGTATGCACAAAGATTCTAAACAGGGAAAGGCACAGTGTGTCGATAGGCATCATTGTTAGCATGAATGCCGTACGACATATGTCTGACACCAGTCGTGTACACAACGTCTGCTGCTGTCCATCACCTTAGCTGTACCAATCCAAACCTGGCACACTAATACCACCTGTGGTGTTGTCCTGGCAGGAGTGGGTACTTTGCACATGTAGTACCATACATAGATGAAGAACCTGAGACCAGGTAAACACCCTGACACCTACAGGACAACTGCATTGTATGTGTATGCCAAATAGTGCTAGATGTGTAGCGTTTGTAATCATAGCTGCCAATCTAGATCCAACAATGGGGAATACTGACATCTGTGCAGTGAGGAACACCTGGCATAAGGCTCAGTCGTGCACAATAGCACTACCACAGTATACCTCAGATACAGACATGTAAGCCATAAGACCATTACGGACCGCTCCAGGTGTTAGTGTCCCCACGTATATGAAGGCCACTCACATGTACTGACCAGTACACTCTCAAAAGCCATCACAGATGTATCAGGTGCAGATCACAGTGGTAAATGCCATACTGTAGTATGTAGCCCTCACACATCACCGTGTCCTTGGACCAGTGACATACATCCATACATTAGTACAACACCATGTTACTCATGACCAGTGTACTGTACCTAGCTGTACAGAAACTGTGCAGACTACCCATGTACTGACAGGGTTCCATCATGTGTTAGGCAATGCGGTGATACCACTAATCATAACCTGGTCAGCTGTACACATAACAGGGGTCCTGGGTCTTATACAGCTGTAACAGTTAATTGTTGCTGTACACCAGGCAACACACCCATGTTTGGATGTGACATACATGCAACCACTGTGGATATGTACATGCCACACACACACAACACATATGTACATAGCATAGCTAATGCTGCCCTTCGTGCAGACACATGGCTACAGTGATTACACGCATGCACATGAAAGGTAGGTCCATGGCTGTTCAATGATAACAGTACATAAGGTAGCAATGTTGACTGAGTTAACATTCCCTCTGTACTGGTTACCCGTGACAACTATCATAGCATACAACAGTCCATGTGTCATGAATGTCACATGTTCACCAATTGCAATGCATGCAAACACGGCTACATGACAGGAATGTAGGACCTATACACATGTACATGTAGTGGTGTGCATTCAGCTGCAATGCATGAGCAGGAGCTGATGTTTGCAGTTTATCTATGTCTGACTACAATGTGCAGTTGCAATGCAGTCCCATCACTGACACCTGTATATGGTGAAATACTGACATAACGTTAAGATGTACATCAGGTACGGATGGATGCGTGTACATAAAGTGGTGGGCCACCTCTGCAGGTGGATGTTTGCTGGAAACAGCTCACAGGTGTGTCACATGCCATCCTACCAAAACATGTGCAAACAGTAGGCTATGTTTCCGGTAATTGAAGGTGTACATATACAACCTACAAAGCGGTCAGGATGTCACTGACTATAAAGCAGGTGACACCTGTAACACTTAAGTCCTCCCATGTTCATATAGTAGCACACTTGCCAAAGGTAGCGTCAGAACATATTGTAATGCGGGCAATCCTGCTGCATGTCTGTCAGACGTATCAGAAGATAGCAGGTGTTTGTTTCACAGTACTGCCATGTGTGTTTGCCTGTGTGACCATATATACCATGTATGGTGGGGAATACATCCCAATTGTTAACCACCCCTGTACACCGTTGTAGAGATCTGTACATACTGCAGTGTAGACAGCAAGACATAGGCAGGGGTGGTATGTGTATCACACATGTCAGCTATCTGTATGTGCATGACATGTGAACTCCAGTGTGTTTATGTGTATGTATGTATGGCTGTCTGGTGCATGGAGTGAGGATGTATGCTACCATTGAGAACTGATAGGGCCCCAACCTCTCAAGGTGATACAATCTACTACCCAGTTGATGCTGTCAGTCTTACGCATTACTGACTACCTGTACATGTTAATTCTCTGTGTCGTGTCATGTGGGTGCACCGTACTGTAATGGTGATTACCACAGAGGCAGGGGTCCTCACCTCAACACTATCCAGTGTGTGTTACAAGTGTCATTGACCCTGTGAGTGGGGGCATGTTACTGTGTGTGTCTGTGTATGTCTATGTGTGTTCACATACTGTGATGTGACAGTGTTTTACTGCTACACAGTGAGTCCCCATGCTGTCAACTGGCCCCCACCCTTGACATTAGCTAGATCACTGTGTAAACCCCCTGCACCATGTAGCTTTACCTGTGAAGTCACCTGGTATGGAAGTCCCATCTCTAGCCACCGTAGCCTAGTACACAGCTCACATGCTCCTGGATTGGTAAGTGTGTGGAGATGTATGGAATGTCAGCCTTACTAACAGTGAGGTAGAGGCTACGTACAGCATGCTGGTATTGCCATCCATGCCTGTGAGTACTCCACATGTACACATCTGTAACTGGAAACACTGGTGCTTAATGGCACATGCATTTAGACCTTAAGTAGGGAAGCAGGGCATGCTTACCAACATGCTGTTACTGTTGTTACCAAGACACATACTGTGAACATAAAACAATGCATTCCAACCACAAACACTGTTACATACTGGCGCATTCAATGAGACCTTAAGGAGGGAAGCAGGGCATCATTACCAACATGCTGTGACTGTTAGCAAGACACATACTGTGAACATAAAACAATGCAGTCTAATCCTGTACTACATGGTATGTCTGCTGCGTGCCAACAGTACACAACTGTAATATACAACTATCTCACTAATCTGTTCACCCTGTGCATCAGACCATAGGAGCATGTCCCTGCACTGATGGTGTGGATGACAGGGATGTGGCACAGACATCATCATATGCACAGGGTGATAATGTTTGCCAGGGGCCTAGGCTCCACCAGTGGATGACATCATGTGTGTGGGTTATAGCCTGTTATCTACTTGGGCATGTGTGGTTATTATACATGAGGGTGTTGGTGCCCTACAGATGTTTCTGGTGTGTGCGTGTATGTGTGCACACAGTTCTGCCATGTATCCGGCCTACACAGGGGTATTGTTGACAGCTCCAGATTGTACAGACCAGGTTGTACAGCTCACTGTGTCCGTCCATGGCCATGTGACCTGTGCCTGCCAGGGGTTGCATGGGCACTATCAGACAGTGGTACAGAATGGGTACTGTCCAATGACACATGTCCACTGGAACCATGTCCCCGCTGGGACCATCCAGGGCCACGTCTATGTGGCCTGCTGTGTCCTGGTTTGGACAGCGCAGCACCAGCTGCACGGATGCTGCTACTGGCACTATGCGAGCGGGCATGTGAGGTGGCTCATTCGCGTAGACCTGCACCAGGCGGTGTAGCTGGCCTACGTCCACGTGGCCTATGCCTCACTCCTACCAGATGTTCCAGCACAGACAGCTCATTTTCATGGATTGCCATGCCACAGTCAAGGATTCCAACCATGTCACCCAATCGCCTGTCCAAAACGTCAGCAATCTGCTGTTGAGCATTTGCCAATGCCTGGATGTTTTCATTCAAAGAATGGATAGCAGCCCTCTGAAGCCTCTGCCCTTCTCTGTTCAGCCGTTCAATATGTACCTGTGCCGCCATTACAGTCTGAAACATGTGTCTGGTGACACCAGCTGCTGCACTCTGTCATTCAGGTGCATGTCGGCCAAGGGTCCTCCTATGAGCAGCACTGGCCATATGCCTGTGTGGCGCATCTGTGGTCAGTTCACTGACACCATGGTGTGACAACACACCTTCCATGGCCACCACACATTCCTGTTCTGAGCTGACACACGGTAATTGTCCTTCCTCTATGGCCACCGGTGATGGTGTATATGTTGGCATGAGAACTGTTTGCGGGGAAGAGGGGGATATAGGTGGGATGGCAACCACAGGCACAGATTCGTCCCCTGACAACCCTGCCTGTACCTCAAGCATATGTTCATCACTGCTAGCATCTGTCGGGACACTAACATCAGCTGGACCGCAGGAGGGCAACGCACCTACATCACCTGTGAAGGCAAACAAAGACTCTACATTACAATGGAGATGCACAGGCACACATGCACAGATGCACACATGCACAGACACACACACACACACACACACACACACACACACGCACAGACACACACACACACAGACAACCATGCATGTGATATGACAGAAGGCATGCAGCATGCATGTGATACAGTAGACGGCATGCATCTCAGACATTAACAGTGTTAGTTGGATTACGTCTCTGTGTTGCACACAACAGCAAGCGTGTGTCATAGCAGAAGCCATGCATTTCACACAATCATGGTAGTAAGCATGCATCCCTGTGATACACCATGTGGACCAGCACAGATTAACAGTACACATGGCTGATGTGAGGCATATGTCCTTGACATTAACATGTAGTATGACATGTAATCTGCTGATGTGTGCAGTGACATGCATACATGTTTGACACAATGGTGTCCTGACACATGTACAGCGGTGTAATGGTGTCACATTGCACTGTTGACTGTATGCCCTACAGATCGAATGCACTTTTAGCAGATGTGTATGACCATTGAGGGTGGTATGAGGCGTCTATATTGCTATATAGTATGAAGTACAGACACACTGCTATTTCATGGAATCCTGAGGCATCTCTATTGCTATACAGTGTGGAATGCACATACAGTGCATAGCCATGACTGCGTGTATACACAATACATACATACTGTGGATTGTGACCCACGTCGCTGAGGTGTATACACACTAAGCCATGCTGTGTCATGTGTGACAGGTCACTGGACAACATACCGATGACAGCCCTGCACAACTGCTAACATGTCTTAGCTGCCTGTCAACCATGTCCACACATGGCAGACTGTTCAATACACCATGTTCCACATGACATGTATGTATCACACACACGAGGTGCATGGCTGACAGTGATGTCCGACAGCAGCAAGGGAAATGTACGGCATCTCTGGCCTGATGTGGTGTCTGTGTATGTATGTGGAAGCTGTACAGGTGACAACTTTCATGCTGTGACACAGTCATGATGTGCAACACATCATATGTGGTCAAATTAAGTGACACCTCCACAAGCTGTGCACAGGCTGTTAGGATGTCCAGTGATCTACATCTACTATATAACCATTCAACGAAGGCTATAGATGGACCGTGTGTAGACAAGGTACAACAGGGTGTACACACATACACATCACATCTACTGTGTGTTACTACCTGTGTCTGGCCATCCTCCATGACCATGTGTGAACATGTGTTGGCCAGATGTCTATGATGGCCATCTATGTCACCTGTCTGTGTTGTCCCATATGACATACACCCATAGATGTCAGATACTCCAGTGTCCACAGGGTTTTACAGACAAAGAGTTGTATGTTTGGTATGTGGGGTATGTTTTATTGGATAGTGTGATGATGTTGCAGCCAGACCACTACATGTCTGGGACATGTCAGCTGGCACATCACAATGTCTGCACTCATTGCAGAGGCACATTCCACAATGGTGGATCATGTGGGCTGCCCATATCCCAGCTCACTATGTAGTACTGTTTGCGTACCCCACATGTGTTGTTATGATGTATAGTACATATCCATACATTGGACAACTCCTCCACCATTGTATGGACAGCTGTCCCCACATCTATCAATGAGAGTTACTGTGAGGTCATGTTGTTGTTTCATTTTGTTTTTAGATATTGCACATGGGTAGCCAGTGTGATTGATGAATGCTGCGACCTGTATATCGTGACTGGACCATACATTATGTGTACATGTGTTAACTGGCCACATGGCAAATAGATCTGTCCATTCACATGCCTGCTACTGATAACTGTCTCACCTGCAAACAAACTTCTGTCTCTCCGGCACACCAGAGGTACCTATATAGGGGTGACACAGCAGTTAGATCATTATCCATGACTGCATGACAGCTACAGGGTGCACTTTGCATGTTAACACATTTGCCAGTACAATAGCATATACTATGGAGTATGCACATGTGTGCATATACAGGGTAGCATACTATAGTATGTGGCATGTGTGTAAACATACCTTGCATATGATGTTACATTACATCATGTACAGTGACATATGCGACTAAATGGGATATGATATTTCCATGTGTAGTAGTGACTTACCAGGCAACTCCAGGCTCTGTGGTTGGGTGACACCTACCTCCATGATGGCAGCTAGAGTTTGTGGATGCTGTTCTGATGGGGTCCCCAGGCTGGCCAGTAGCTCCTTGGTAGGTGTGAGTGGGGGCTGGCTTTGTGGCCCACCACCTGTTCCACCTGTTTCCCTTTTGATTGCATTGGCACACTGTTTAGCATGTCAGATCAGGTCCATGCAATGTCTGCGCACCTGCTGGTAGGTGCGGTTATGGCCACCCACATCATTGACCCTCTTGCGAAGTTCCTCCCACAGGTCATCACGCTGCTGGCCATGCTGTGGCAAATGGCTTAACAGTTCCTCATAGTTATCATGGAGGTATGGTATGAGTAAATCATCCTCCATGCGGCTATATGCCGGCAGTTGTGATTGAGGAATTATCTGTAAGACATAATGATGGAGACAGGTCACAGCATATCAGAAATGCACAGAGACACAGATGCACATTCGTGTGTATTACATTTAGTACTTATGAACAGTTGTCTTTGCAAATCGTCATGACACTCACACGACTGACATGTTTGTTTCACACACATGTAACACCCAATGGGTATTGGATATCATCACCATATACATGTGTCACCTCATTACATTGTCCATACTCCATGTGAATGCTGTCGTGATGTGGCCATGTCTGTTTGCCTGTACTGGTGTTCCTACCTTTCAGCACATGCCTGGATGTGTGCACATGAATGCTGCTGACGTTGATGCTGTGTATATGTCACATGTCATCACATACACTGCCTTCATGGACATGGGCAGTGACAATGCAGACATGCACACGGAAACCTTTACAAGCATGTGTTTTGCCATATACATCTACACGGCACTGTACAACAGTTCAACATCCTGCCACATATCGCCGCTGTTGCACATGTGATACACATGGGACAATGGCTATCCGGATGGTATTTGCAGGGATGGTTATCAACTATAGCATGTATGGCCAGGATCATGTAGTATCCTGTATGCCCTGGACCATGTATGGCCATAGGATGTCAGGCTTTCTAGCTGTATCTGACAGCCATGTTCCCGGTGACAGGTGAATCAATGCCACATTACTGATCCAGACAGTCACTGATACATCTACCATGTGGTCATCACACCATATATGACAGAGATGACATGTACAGCCTTGCTGGACAGGGTTGCATGGTATGGCAGGAGTATGTCACATGTATGGCACAGGGATCTGTCCGGCATGTGGCGACCCTTGTACTAGGATGGTGGCTGTTCATGACGTATGTCTTTCAGATCAGGATATGTATGTGTAGCATGTCCAACATCACAGTGTTATATTGAACACTGATTATTATGAAAGAATGACTCATTTATTTGATGACAATGATACATATGAAAAAGTTACTAGGTATGAAATCAACAAAGCATACACCACAATTGACTGGTTGATTTATGATTATTTGATGGAAGCTAGTATTGATCAGAACATTTTCAAATATTTATCAGTGGAATTCCCTATTACACCTTCAATTTTTGGGATTCCAAAAATTCACAAGGATATACACCACCCCCCATTCAGACCCATAGTGTCAGCCAAAGGTTCAAAAACTGAAGCACTAGCAGCCTGTATAGATTTTAAATGCAAAGAAGTTTTGAAAAATACAACGCATATTCTTAGAGACTCTTGGCACTGCTTAGAATTGGTCAGAGAATTTTCAAAAAATTTTGATTTTAAATCCAATTTTTTTATGGCTACAATTGATGTTGTCAACCTTTTTTCCGTCATTCCCCATGATAAGGGGATGGAAATGTTTGAAGATTGTCTTAACAAATACAACAGATCTAATTTCTCTGACAATCGTTTAGTTACCAGTATGCTTGAATTAGTCTTAGAAAACAATTTTGTATATTTTAACAATAATTATTACATACAGAAGAAGGGTGTTGCTATGGGGGCAAGATGTGCCCCCATTTATGCCAATCTAGTTTTGGCACAATGGGAATCTGAGTGTATTTTTACTAGTATGTTTTGGAAAAAGATTTTATTGTATTTGCGTTATTTGGACGATATTTTAATTTTTTGGGGGGGATCTAAGGAGGAGTTCAATGATTTTATCATTTTTTTAGGAAAATCCACCGATTTTTTAAAATTTCCTAGTCACATTGTTAACAATCATGTGGAATTCTTGAACATTAAACTCACTGTTATCAACAACAAAATTGAATCAACACTATTTAGGAAGAAAACATATTCCAACTCATTTCTACACTTCGACAGCTGTCATCCATTTCATCAAAAAAAGAATTTGGTCAAAGGTCAGATGGTCAGACTGTCTAGACTAGTTAGTGACAATCAAGTGTTTAAACATGAGTTGGATTTACTTATGAATATGTTTTTTGACAGAGGATATCCACATGATTTAGTATTAAATATTAGTAAGGAGGTGACATCTATGAGGTTGACTAAGTTTAAACCTATTATTAATTATGATATATTTGAAGGAACCACCTCACACGTTTCCACTACTAGGAATGATACATTTATAATTCCATTCAATAACAGAACCCAAGAGATTGTTAACTGTGTCCAAGAATTATGGACTAATATTATAGATACAAATGTGGAACTTTCTGGCATTTTAGGAACGGTACCTAAAATTACATTTAGTAAAGGCAAAAATTTGAAAAATATTTTTGAAAATAATCATAACAGTGAACAACTGAGACATTCTAAGATGAGTAAATGTGGGTCATGTCACGTATGTAGATTTATTCATGATGGTCCCTACATTTCTATACAGAATTATGGGAAAACCTTGAAATGCCCTGGTCACTGTAATTGCAATACCAGTATGGTTGTTTATGCCGCAACATGCACTGCATGTGAAGCATTTTATATAGGGAAAACTATTAGAAAACTTAAAACACGTGTCATAGAGCATTTAAGTGATATTAAAAGACACATATCCACTAACACGTTATTCAACCATACGACAACTTGTAACAATTTTAAAAGATTTTTGTTTTTTGTTATTGACAAGGTACCATTCAACAAACATAAAGGTGGAGATGATAAAACATTGTTAGAAGCAAAAGAATGTTTATGGCAACTCAGGCTCAATGCCTGTAGATGGCCAGGTCTTAATGAACAAATAGCTATTTCTAGCTTATTAAAATTGAGATCACAGTTTATATGAATTTAGTCTTATAATTAAACCTTCTTGCTTTTTGATTTAATGTTGTGTCTATGTTAGTTTTGATTAATGTCAGTATTTAAATAATTAGAATTTATTTTTTGTAATATAATTTTTACAAGTATTTAATATTTGTATTTTAACTTATGGTCATATTTAATATTACTATTTATATTTACTATCAATAGGTATATGCATATGTATATGTATCATTACTTATATTATAAATTGTTATTTTATTCTCATATACATATATAATTATCTATATATTACATATTAGATTATTTGTATTTAATCATATTTATTTATTTATTTATCTTATGATATTGAATTAATATAATAATTACAGATATTTATTAATTGTATTTTATTTTATTTACACACTACCTTTCAGAGTTTAACTCAGAACATTCAACATTTTACATTTTACATTTTATACTTTACATTTTATATTTAACATACATTTATATTTACATTACTGAGTATTTCTAAATATCATATTCACATTTATAGATGGTTTTTAACATATATTAGTGGTTATAATAATGTTTGTCTACACAAGTCTTGTTCAAACAATCATGAATTGTTCATTTTACCTTTAAGACTATGAATCATGACCTTTTAATTATGGTTAATTGACTGATTGAATGTTAATTGAATTTTGAAAGCAGTATATAAGGGATGACAAAGCAATGTATTTTGTACTCTGATGATGCCCCATTTGAGCGGGTGAAAGCGCTTAGTATCTTGGATTGTGGAGTTTATTGTCCTTCTTCCGTTTGTGGTCTGGTCTACGTTTATTAAAGTTTTTGTGAAGATATCCAGGACTCAAGGTTTGCTGATTTTTTAGCTTACTGGTCTGATTTGTTCTAAATTCAACATCACAGTGTTGCACATGTCTTTATGCAGGGTAGGCAGCATGCTGCATAGTGGAGATGAGGATTGTGAAGGCTGGTGACGCCCATCACAGCATGGCCAATACCCCTTAAAGGTGATATGTGATCCGATATTGGTCATGTGAGTGCTGAGTATGGCTGTCCAATGGTCTCCATGCTCATGGATGGCACCCTGTCATGACTTAGGTTGCCTCTTATGACTACCTAATAGCCCTGGTGATGTCACTGGCTCAGGGAGGTAAACTGCACAGCACTATCCCTTACACACAGTGTCCATAATGTTGACCGCTGCCAAGGTGGTAGTTAATGGGTACATGGTTATTAACATAGCGGTGACAATGCAATAAGCTGCTGTCAGATTGTGCACATATGTTACGCCCATCACCCACAAAGCCCATGCTGTATGTTATCCACAACACTGAGTCAGCTATTGCTCCTAGGTCATGGCCATTCACATTCTCACATATGCAGATGCCACCCATTTGTCTGTGTGGTATGGGCTACAATGACAGGGGAGTACAACACATTAACCCCGTTTATTGTAGCTGCCACTTGTGTGCTATGCACATGTCACTCAGACACCTTTTGTAGTGTTGCTTCTGTGAACAGGCCACTGCTAGAACACTCCTATGGCTTACGATGGTACATGTAGTATACTGAGTGTAGGTGGAACACAGTATGTGTGATGATGTCCTCTGACCTGTCACAGGTATACTTTGAGGTGTGCATACATCAGTACTGTCATCTACATCTATACTGCTAACAACATCTACGTTGATTAAGGTTCATACCATACTCAGCAGGGTGATAGTGCTGTGCCTCCCATTATGAGTGGCGTCTCCACTTTATGGGTTGTGATAACTGTTGATGTGATCCATTCCATATTTTCACAGACTGCCATGAACCTATGTTTTACATGGCAGTGTATGTGTTGAGCCAACTGTTTTTCCATATGTGTATTCTACAACCAGGATATGGACAGGTTACATGCAGCCAGAGTGTACCTTGTACCATCATAGTTATGGTTTCATGGGCTCTGTCGTGTTCATGGATATGCGATTGTGTACCTATTGGGGGGGCAGTGAATTGAAATTACCCGACACCCTATCTGTATTGCTTATGCATGCTCAGCACTTGTTCAGAACATGTACACACTTCATGAGCTACTAATCACTTTATCACTCAAACCTATTCATTTCCTATGGGTAAACACTGTTTGTCCTTACATTTCCAGCATGCTTGCAGTACAACAACTGTTGTACACACTTACCTCACATACCTTGTGAGTACTGGTTGACTAGACAGGTATGTCCACATGTCAATTACCAGTGTTATTGCCTGTCTATATTATGACTGTGGGCAACATGTGGCAATATAGCAATCGGCTAATGTACACAGTCAATGCTCACCTCCTAACATACGACACTACAGCCTGTGGGAGATGCACATATGTAGCCATGCTGGAGGTAATGCTCCATATCAAATGCACTCATCCAAGGAACTCCTTATAATGGACCACTTTGATGTCTCTGCAGTGACTGTGACCTGCTTCTAGACTCCGGTGAACACCCCTGCACTGACAGGCTATTACACAGACCACACCTTTCAGTCATGTAACCAGGACCACAACACCCACAGCAGAGGTGTGTCCATATGTCACAAGGATGTACACACCTCCATGCTGGTGGCTTAGCACGATGCATCAGAGGCAATCCAAGTACAACTAACTGTGGCCAGAACTGCTGTACAAATTGTAGCTTGCTATGGATTCCACAACATACCCCATGGTTAACATCCCTCATTTCTTGGTGTACTGGAAAGTAGGGTTCACACAGGAACTACTGATGTGACACTGACACTACCACACACCTAACTGTGATACCTACTCATGTACCGACACATTAGGCCAACACCATCATGGGTTAATAAACTCCATTCGTCTGGGTCAACATATACACAGCACCACCAAGGCCAACAATATCGTAGACCTGGACATCACCAGCATGTGTGACTGGTGTAACACACCTGGGGTATCTCCTCTTTGGTCAGTTCCGAACGTATACTAATCACCCTTGTTATCCACATCACGGCACCACGCCTTTCACAGAAAACACAGTACAATATTTCTACAGAGCCAACTTCATGCTTTGTATGACAGGAGTAGCAAATGCCATGACACCCGTGCAGATGGACAATATAGTTACAAATGCAGAAACATTCCCAACTGCACTTCATTAGCACTTACATGACTGCATGGATCATGCTATCCCACACAGAGCCATGACAGTACCCACCACATAACGAACGCCCCTCTGGGGGTCCACTGCCATGGACATACTGCACGACAGGAGGAGACAGTTGCAAAGTAGGGTACACTCCCAGGAGTGAGGTAGCTCCCTAGTCAGCCTCAGTTGGATTCTAGGATCCCTTCTTACATCCTCCAACACTAGCTACGTCAACATTACTGCAACACATTCAAAGGACTACCACTAAGCATTATGGAGATGTCACTACTCTCGATGGCAATACCCACATCTGCTCTGACATACAACGGTTAGGCAGACACATTACAGAACCGACTGATATTGGCAACAACCTGGCAGCTAACTTTACACCCCTCTCACACCCTAATGTGCCCACATCTATACAGGATCAATGCAGAGTCTCTGCGGTCACAATTACACCATTCAGACCTGCTCTCTCTAAAGCCTAGAACACACACTCCATGTGACCATCCTACATTCCAGGCTGCGTTGTACATAAACCTCAGAATGACATGGATCCCCACTAGGGCATCAGATTCACTAGTAGCCTTGTATCAGGCATTGTGTACCCTGAGTGTCGCACAGTGACAGTTATCACACTCCACAGAGGTGGCACCACAATGGACCAGAGGAACTATTGCCTTATACACCTGACTAGACTGTTCTGCTAGGCAATTGAGAACATCATCATGGAAGTCCTTCACAGAGACAGTGTTGGCCTCCACACCTTTGATACCACCCAGGTTGGATTTGTTAGGTCCACAACATGGCTCCTAAACCTGGTGGAGTCCTGCAAGACAGTTACCAAGGTTGTAGATGATGGTATGGGGGTCCACACAGCCTACCTTGTCCTCTCATTGGCTTTCAACACCGTTCACCATTCTGGTATTGTCACTATACACATCCACCTGCACAGTGACCCATACATCCTGGTATGATATGCAGAGTGGCTCACGGACAGGACACACACGGTGAGGGTAGCATACCACAGTTCATACTGTACATCACTTACAATTGGCATACCCCAGTCCTCAGTCATAGGGACCCTCATGTTTGTTATGTAATTCCCTGAGGTACAGTCCAGCACAGAAAGGCTTTCCCTGAATAGGTTTCCAGCCGACTGCAAACTAGGGGCCTTGATTGATTCACTAGCTAATATACACACCCTCCATATGGATATCACTGTGATGGATACCTGCCGTCGGTAACATGGCCTCAAGCAGCATGGCAGACGGTGTATAGACATACCCTTTGGATTACAACAATCACCCTGTGACCATCACATAGGTGGTGGTCCCCTACATACATGAGACATTATAAGGGATCATACTGCACACATAGATAGCACCCACTCCTTTGATAACCTATTGCCAAGAGAACATGGATATCCTTCTACATGGCCACTGTAACCTGTACTGGTTTGTAGCCGGAACAATGCCTGCCACTGTACCTCTATACTCCTGACTTATGAAACACATTCAGGGGTACAACACCCCCTTTGGGGTGTACCTTACGAGACAGCAATGGCTTTAAATACCACAACATTAACACACCAACAGTATTACTCACTTCCAAAGGATGACATATGCAGTACAACTACTGGAACCCCAACTGTAGTCATTTGCATACTCGGAGGTGACCTCTGCTGAACACACAAGGCCCATGTACACACCAATATTGATGGATATGCTCCACATAAGCAACATAAGCAGAGGCCACTAAGAGCGACATGCTCTGGGATATGTACCCAAAGGCTATGATGAGTAGCACGTGCTGGAGGGATATATTCCTGAAACAGACACTCACCATGCTTTGGAAAATGATTACTATGTGCATCAGACAGGGACCCTCACTAGCACTCTTCATGAGGTACCTTGATGGGTGGATGGGGGACAGACATGTATGCCAGGGATTACTGCATTGGCTGTACTGTACACAGGTGCAGGAAACAAATGCCTGTGCTGTTCAAAGGCACAGGACAGTAACCTAGGGAGGTGCTGCCAGTGACAACACTGTGTTAGGGCTTACACATGGACTTGGCCAGACAGCATAGTACCTAACTGTGAATATATGACGCTATTACATGTCCTTTGTGCATGGATAATTGAGTAGCTCTTCCATTTCCATTAGCTATCATGCTGTTACACTGTCTGGTGACTACAAGACATATGTATCCTGTTAATGTGTATTGTACAGTCCAATACACATACCTTATGTTTGCATAATATACCAGTCATGCTATGTAAAATATTTGACTTATCTACCTACAATACTGTACTTTACACATATTTGAAACCATATCCCATGATGCAAAGCATAATTGCACAGCAGGACCACTTTAGGCATGTTATTCTCATTATACGCCCATACATATGCCTACTGTTACTGTATATCGACATACGCTATGCCCTGTTATGGCACATACTTGTTGGACATACCCTACCACCAACAGCGGCTGGAGTGGAATTGTTATGTTTAAAGCCCTTATGTAGCATCCCTTGTGGTGTCTGAGGTGTTTAACTTGTGGCCCACAGCAGTACACACAATTTCTACAAGCGTTACTATGCTCAACAAGACATCACTACATGATACCTTTCCCACTGTCTGCATTGTGTACACTTTCATTTATACAGAACAGAGAACAGGCACTACATACACAAACATACTGAGTGTTCTACATACCTTCTTAGTGGTCTGAGTATACAATACTATCTGTGTTATACCTTTCCTCTTTAAACAATTCAATGGTATGAGCATAAGGTTTGAATGTATGGCAAGCCATCGTTTTATACGTGGACACCTGTAACATGTGGTATCCTGCCACCAATTAGTGTTCCGGAGTAAATTATTACATGCACATCAGCTGTGCAGCTACTCCATTGGCCAATTACATGGCAACAGTGGTGTATAATTGAATACTCCACTTGGGCGTTGTCCTTTTGCCCTACCTTCGAGGGGGACAGTCTGGATGTATTGTATTGTGATGAACTGCAACAGCTATATGGAGAGACCCAGATACTTTGAAAACATTTCCCCCGTGGATTGTGTGTGACGGCTACAGTAAATAGATCTACATGTGAGTGTAGCTGTTATCTCAACCGTCTGATACGAGACTATTGCAAACGAAACCTGCAACATCTGCGTCTGCTTCATTGTACAACAGCAATGATTTCACATGGAGCCATTACAAGTGTGTCTCTCACAAGGTATGTTAACACTTCTGCAGATGTCATTGAGTGAGTGGATGTTTGTGATTTATTCATTTTATTTTACATTTGTTGACCGGGCTAGTCTAGCTGGATATATGTCAATTTTCAGTAGTGGCCCGGGGAGAAAAGCTCCAAAACAGTATTAATTTAATTGAATAAAGATACAAAAGCATCTACTTTAAGAAAAACATTATAAGACCAAATAATGTCAAAAAGCACTTTACCATAGATTTAATTTTAATTTAGTATATGAGAGGGGGGAAAATGGAAAGAGACATAACAAATGATATAAAAAGTGAGAAAGAATAAAAAATAAAAATAAAATAATACTAGAGATGGTGCAAAGAGATTAAGAGCATTAGATGTAACTATGAAAGAGCAGGTATAGCAGATTTAGAGTAGTGGGTTAGACATAAAAAGCAAAAAGAAAAGTATAGCTGAATTTCTATCAAACAATTTATATACATAGATGCTCACAGGGCATGGCATATTACAAAACTCTGACAAGGCAAGTTATTATTAAGAAGTAGTTTGATAGGGTACAGGAAATACTGAGTTAACACAAGAAGAAAAAATGTAGAGGAATGTAAACAAATAGTGAAGGAAATAAGAAATGGATATCAGTGTTAAGGACGTTTTGAGGTATTTTAGCAAGGGGAGAGGGTCTCCGTCAGGTTTAGAACAAGTACATGACCATTGGGATTTAAGGAAGACTCTTAGTTGGTTCTTAAACAGTAGGGTAGATATAAGGGTAGTTAGATTTTTTGGAAGTCTGTTCCAAGTATATCCAACAAAGTTAGTAAACAGGCAATCACCAGATTTGTTATTGGATTTAAAGGTGGCAACTATTAGCTTATTTGCTGAGCGTAGAGTTTTGAGATTTGTATAAGGACTAATAAGATTACAGAGTACAGGAGTTTTAGTGAGATGGTACAGGACCTTGTGAGTGATAGTAAGTTGTTGAAAAAGAACCTGGTTTTGAAATTCCAGCCATCCTAGCTGTTTGAGATTTTGACAGTGGTGGGCTCTAAAAGGGGAGCCAGTGGCAAATCTGGCGATGTTGTTATAGGAAGTTGCCAGCTTGTTTAGATTAGTTATGGATAGGTCGGTATATATGTCGGAGGCATAGAGTAGGGTGGAGATTAGATGGGTTTGAACAATAGTAGTCCTGGCAGAGGGTGTAAGAAAGGCTTTAAGTCTGTAAAGGAAACCACGTTTTCTATTAACTGCTTTGATAGTTAAGTTTATGTGATTGTCATAGTTAAGATTATGATCAATTGTTACACCTAAGAGTTTGGTGGTTGTGTCGGGTGCTATTACAGTACTAATATTTGATGTAATTGTGAAATTAATATGGATAGACTTCTGTGTGGGAGTGAATAGTAATAGTTTAGTTTTTTTGGGTTAAGGAGGAGACAGCATTGATGGAACCAGTTTTCAACTAAGGTAAGTACTCTTTGGGTACTGGACTGGAGTTCAGCTGAAGAGGCTGTGGCACAGATTAAAGTTGAGTCATCAGCATATTGTATGCAAGTGGTATGGAGAGGGTAGTTTTTAGATCATTAATGAAAATATAAAAAAGGAGAGGTCCCAGAATAGAGCCTTGTGGGACAATCAGAGTGACTGGGAGCTGAGTAGATAGTTTGTTGTCCCAGAGGACTGCCTGTTGTCTGTTACCTAGATAAGACATAAACCATTTGACTGCCTGAGTATCTAAGGAAAGTGATTGTAGTGTATCTAACATTAACTGATGATTAACCATGTCAAAGGCTTTAGAGAGATCTATAAATAGAGCAGAGGAAAGCAGGTTGTTATTTCGATTTCTATTAATACAGTCAGAGAAGGATAAAAGAGCAGTTGTAGTGCTGTGGAATGGTCTAAAGCCATGCTGGCAGCCAGCCAGTAGCTTGTTTTGTAAGAGATGTTCGAGTAGCTGCTGGTGGATACATTTCTCCATGATTTTTGCTAATGGAGAGAGTATGGCAATGGGTCGAAAGTTAGTGAGTTCAGTTGAATTACCACCCTTATGCAATATTATATGTGAAACTTTCCAAAGAGAAGGGATGGTACATTCTATAATAGTTTTGCTTATTAAGATGGAAATAGGGTAAGCTAGTGCACTAGCTGCCATTTACAGATATTCAGCTGGGAGGAGGTCAGCTGATGGAGTACAAGGTTTAAGTTTTTGGAGAAGCCTATGGATGAGTGATGTTGGCACTGGTTGTAGAGTAAATGCAGGAGGATTATTAGCTGTTGAGGGTGGTGTAGTGGTGCTAGCTGGGGATAAGGTATTTGCTAGTGATTTAACTGATTCTGAGAAGAATCTATTAAATGTGTCTGTGATTTGGATGGGAGTGTTTTGAGTCAAGTTAGATGGGGTAGGAGTTTTGGAGTGACCTGGATGAAATAGCCTGTTGATGCTTGACCAGAATGTTTGATGATTATGTGGTTGGGTTTGTTGGAGTTTATGGTAGTAGTTTTTTTTTGTCAAGAATAGTTAGTTTTTTAGTAGTATTTCTAAGTTGTCTAAAGTTTTGATGGTCTATAGGGTCTTTTGTATATCTCCATTTGGACCACATCTTATTTCTCTGTAGCATTTTGTGTCTGGTCTCTTTGGAGAGCCAAGGAGCAGGTTTGTTCCTGGTCCTCACTGTACGGGAGGGAGCATGGCGGTCAAGAATTAGCAGGAATTTGGAATTAAAGTATGACACTGCTTCATCAAGTAGTAGGTATTTTAGGGGTGACCAGTTGCAAGCTTTGAGCTCAGCTAGGTAGTTATCTGGGTTAAGATTTTTTTGTTCCGGGAAATCCTAAAGGTAGTTTTGTTGAGTATAGTGGTCTTTTGTCTACTTATAAAGGTAAGAGAGTGGTCACTAATATCATCAGGCAATATACCTGTTTTATATAGGAGAGGATTACTATTAACTAATATCCAGTCTAAGGTACTTTTTTATTGCTAGGTTTGTGGGTTCTGGTAGTAGAGGTGATGGTTTGACAGAAGCCATAAAGGTTAATGTGAGTAGTAGATTTGGCTGAAGTACAGGAATACCAATCTATATTAAAATCTCCAAGGAGTATTGTTTCTTGTGGGAAGGATATGGACAGCCAGCTAAGTGAATTTTCAAGAGTATTAATGTTATTACCTGGAGGGTTATAGGCACAGATAATGTATAATGATTTATTTGTATTAATCTGGAGCTTAGTGATTAAGATTTCAGCATTGTTAGGAGTGGGAGGCTGAGTATCTAATATAGTAATTTGTAATTCAGATTTATACAATATTGCCACCCACCACCTTTTCTGTTTAGACGATCACGCCTCAGGATATTATATCCAGGTGGTATTATATCATTGTTGTTAGTTACTGGCTTGAGCCAAGTCTCTGTTAGGCATGGGATGTCAAAAGAATATAAACCTAATAGTACATGTAGCTGTGTAATTTTATTGTTTAGACTATGTATATTGAGGTGAGCTATAAGAAGAGAGTTGGGGCCACTAATTGGGGTTTCAGAGATGGTATGGAATGATTGGGAATTAGTGTTGGAGTTTTCTGGGCCTGGATTAGGATGAATGTCCCCATGTAGAAGTAGGTGTTGCTGTGGTGTATGTGAGTATTTTAATAGTTTGGAAAATTACAGTTAGGTTTTCTCAGTTGGAGGTACCTAATGTGGGTTAATCTATGAAAGTGAGGTAGAAGGTAGGATGATAAAAATGTTGTGTTACAATGAGTTAGAGGAGTTGAAAGGGAGAGAGAAGTTGTTTGTTTTAAGGGATGTTGAAAACTAGCATGGTTTAGGTATTCATAACTGGTGAAGATATGTGATATACGTAGAGAGGGAAGAATTATAAGAAAGAGGAACAGGTAAAAGAGTCTAGGTATGGCAGGGATAGGCATGTTAATAAGAAAGGAAAGCAAGGTGAGGTTGTATAGGGGAGGTTAGATAGAGGGAGGTACTAAGTAATTAGGTGTTAAGTGTTAAGTATGTAACAAGATAAGGTAGTGTATAGGTTGATATGGAGTGTGGGTGTGGTCAAGGGGGTATAAGTTGAGATGTAGTGGGGGTAGGTGGAATTTGGGGGTAGGGTAGGGGAGCGAAGTGAGCCTGCAGGGCGAACGGAGCGGGTTAGAGCAAGTGAAGGAAGAGGTCCCAGAGTCAATTTGTGACCAGCAGATTATAATGGAGCAGACTGAAGTTCCAGGCAAGAGGTAACGTAGGTTTAAGATAAAACAGTGGCAAGGTAAATAGGGCTAGGCTAAAAGACTACAGAAGGAAGGAGACAAGATAGAGTAGAGTCAGATACACTGAAGAAGGTGCAGGGTGGGCTATAAGAAATACAAGTGAGGTGTGAGTTAGGAGAAATTACAGAGCCTAGAGTAGAGAACCACTTAATGGTCAAAGGTTAAAACTACAGGCAGCACTAAAATGGAGGAAAAGAAGAAGTAGGACTCAGCTGGAGTAAACAATGTTATAGCAGAGAAGCTTATTATGGGGTAGGAGGTGGATATGGCTGCTGGGTAACTGGCTCAGGAGGGAGGTTTCACACAGCAAACTGGACTACAAATACTACTTTGTATTATTTTAAAAATATACAATTCAGCTTCAGAGCCTGTATAAGAGGAGACACATACTTTCACTATTTCTATAGATGGAAGGGTTTTGAGTGTTGGATAATAACTTCCTTGTAGATGAGATGACTTTCTTTTGTTTTGAGAGGGGTCCTTGTAGGGCAGGCAGGTAGATTCACCAGTCAACAGCAGGTTTAGAGGTTGAAAAGCTGAGTAGGTTTAGAGAGGAGAAAAGAGTAAATTAAGTACACAAGACAGCTATGCATGCAGCAAAATAGACAAAGATAGATTTGAAAGTTAGACAAATATATTAATAAAAATCATTTACACATTAAATTTTACTAAGAAAAGCAACACAAAGCTTAGGATTACTACTCTAAGTCTAGATGCCAACAGGCTCATAGTAATGTCTAGTCGAATCTAAGCACGTGTAGGTGATATACAAGACCCAGTATCAAACACTTGCTATTATTGTAATAGTTAAAAAAACAGTGAGTAACAAGACCCAGTATTAATCACTTACTAATATTGCAATAGTAAAAATGCAGTGAGTAACATCATAAAGTAGCTCTATATGACTAGGTCATCTCAGAACAAACATTAATAGACTCAGGGAATTAGTAGTGAACAAGCAGGTACACAAAATTCAGTATCCAGAAGTAAAACAGATAAATACAGTTTCTAAGGATTAGAGTAGCAAAAGTAAATCAAAATTACAATTATTTCCGCTAAGGAAATTAGTTTGATTAAAATATTAAGCAACAATCAGGCAGTACACACAATCCAAGATGCAATATTGTAGAAGGCATAATGTTATATATCAGGTAAAGTCTGGTAGCAAAAAGCATTGCATGACTATATATGATGAACATAAAGTAAAGAGGGTGATTGTCCAAAATAGAGGGGAAATCTGGAGAGAGGCTATTGCTGCATATGCTGCGATGGACTCAGCAAGCAAGATTGCAGTCAGTTAAAAATGCATCCAAAGTTAGCCAGGGTTAAGCAACAAATGTGGCCTCTACTACGAGTGTATAGGAATACGGGAGGTGTAAACAGTAAAAAAAAAAAAACCCTCCCAAAGTTAGGCAGGGTTAAGTAGCAATTGTAGCCTCTATTATGAGCGGCTAGGAATACGGGAGGTATAAACAATAAAGAATACCATCAGAATGCCAGCGTTACACAGTTATAATGGTCATAGTTACATCTGGAGATGGACAGATAGAGCAAGGTTCAAGTAGAGGGGCACAGCAAGTTAGCGACGCCACAATATTAGTAAAGGTGCTAATGAATCATGAAATGGAGCACAAAATGGCATATGGCTAGGTAAATCCATACACCGCAGAACGTACAGAGTTCAGAATCCATACACTGCAGCAAGTACGGAGTTAATAATCAGCTGGATATCGCTCCTGGAAGCTCCACATTGTTGAGGCTAGGTGAGTGGCGTACTTTAACACCACGTGGGGAGCGCCAATATGCAGCTGGGCCCACTACTATTTTTTAGAGAGTCAACTACTATTGTAAAAAAAGGTACAGAAAAGGTGTGGGCAATTGAATTCAAAGCAGCGAGCTTAGTCCTACAATAGTGGAGAAAGTGGTAATGCTGATTGAACTCAAATTCCAACACAATTGTAAGGGAGCTAGAAATTACAGGATGCTCTGAATAGTTATTTGATAAGAAGCGCTTACCTAACTAAAGGAGTGCAAATAAGTGCAATACTTTAGCCGTATAATAGTAGCGCTTCAATACTCAGATGCGAGTAGTTACAATGTGGCTAATATAATCACAAAATATCAGACGCAACTGGTGGGGGCTCAGCAATGCAGTACTATATAGTTAGTGCTAGAGTTATCATTAAGAAGAGTAGAGGTTCTCTAACAGAAAAAGTACACTTTCAACATCCATTAACCTAGCATTGTAGCAGATATTAAACAGATAAGTAAACCAAGAACCCTCACAGGAACACTAAAAATGAGCACTGCACCAATTAATGTATACAGGTAAGCAAATCTTAACACCTTCTGGAAAAAATAACACTTACATTAAAAAGTAAAAAGTAGCAGACCTGCTAGGGCCAGGGATACACAGCAGCCAGGAGAAAGGTTAGGCTAATAAAGATGGCACCATGCAGGACTGCCCACCTTTAAGCATTTTGGGAAGGATATGAGGTAAAGTGGGAGGGGATGGGGCAGAAAGGTCCTGGGAGGCTAAGGCAGGGCAAGAGACCAAACAGATGTACTAATAAGTGAGGATGTCCATAGGAGTAGCAAGAGTGGCTGTGGTAAGAGTGTGGGGAACAGATTAGAGTTAGAGTGACAAAAGTAAACGGAGCGGGAAGGGGGAAAGAAAGATTCAAAAGAGAAAGAAAAGGAAGTAAGGGTTAATGGGGAAAGTAAATAAATCAATTACAAAGCAAGTGAAGGAAGAGGTCCCAGAGTCAATCTGTGACCAGCAGATTATAATGGAGCAGACTGAAGTTCCAGGCAAGAAGTAACGTATGTTTAAGATAAAACAGTGGCAAGGTAAATAGGACTAGGCTAAAAGACTACAGAAGGAAGGAGACAAGATAGAGTAGAGTCAGATACACTGAAGAAGGTGCAGGGTGTACTATAAGAAATACAAGTGAGGTGGGAGTTAGGAGAAATTACACAGCCTAGTGTAGAGAACCCCCTAATGGTCAAAGGTTAAAACTACAGGCAGCACTAAAATAGAGGAAAAGAAGAAGTAGGACTCAGCTGGAGTAAACAATGTTATAGCAGAGAAGCTTATTATGGGGTAGGAGGGGGATATGGCTGCTGGGTAACTGGCTCAGGAGGGAGGTTTCACACAGCAAACTGGACTACAAATACTACTTTGTATTATTTTAAAAATATACAATTCAGCTTCAGTGCCTGTATAAGAGGAGACACATACTTTCACTATTTCTATAGATGGAAGGGTTTTGAGTGTTGGATAATAACTTCCTTGTAGATGAGATGACTTTCTTTTGTTTTGAGAGGGGTCCTTGTAGGGCAGGCAGGTAGATTCACCAGTCAACAGCAGGTTTAGAGGTTGAAAAGTTTCACTATTTCTATAGATGGAAGGGTTTTGAGTGTTGGATAATAACTTCCTTGTAGATGAGATTACGTTCTTTTGTTTTGGGAGGGGTCCTTGAAGGGCAGGCAGGTATATTCACCAGTCAACAGCAGGTTTAGAGGTTGAAAAGTTTCACTATTTCTATAGATGGAAGGGTTTTGAGTGTTGGATAATAACTTCCTTGTAGATGAGATAACTTCCTTTTGTTTTGAGAGGGGTCCTTGTAGGGCAGGCAGGTAGATTCACCAGTCAACAGCAGGTTTAGAGGTTTAAAAGTTTCACTATTTCTATAGATGGAAGGGTTTTGAGTGTTAGATAATAACTTCCTTGTAGATGAGATGACTTTCTTTTGTTTTGAGAGGGGTCCTTGTAGGGCAGGCAGGTAGATTCACCAGTCAACAGCAGGTTTAGAGGTTGAAAAGCTGCTAGGGCCAGGGATACACAGCAGCCAGGGGAAAGGTTAGGCTAATAAATGTTATTACAGTCTGTATTGCAATTGTTTCGGGTGTGGGACAGATGTAGGTGGGTGTACATAGCAGAGAAAGGTTTGTGGGGACTGTGTGTGGGGGCCCCTTCCCTAATTGAAGACCTATCATTTAGTAGCCTAATACTATGGTTATTGCAGGCTTAGTCATTAAACCATTGTTAACTGGTTCCTACATAGCATGCAGGTGATGTTGATCCTTCAATCCCTCCCAAATACATCAATATGTACTGAACTGTTGCTACATGACAGCTGTCTTGTGTATTTCTTTCACAAGTATTTGCACTCATTGCTGTTGTGTTGGTGACTCCTACTCTTTGTTTTGGGTTGCCACCTTTTCAATTGGCCATATTGGGACATTTGCTGGGCACACATCAGGGTTTAGAGGCCGACACAAACACTGTCAGTACAAAGGATAGAACTTACTTTTGCCCTACATTGAACCGTTTATTCTTGTAGCACTTTAGCTGCTTATTATGCTTCTTGTACAATTTACGTATTTGAGAGACGGACATAACTATTTCATGCAACTATTACTTAATATATCGGATATCACTATGTCCTACAATCACGGTACATTTGCCCTTTTTAATATGTGTTGTCAGGACACACCTGCCCAAAGAGGGACTGTGCCTCTCAAAGTGGAACAGGTGGTAACTGTATGCTTAAGACCAGATATGACCACAACTACTGTAATAATCTACCTCCAGGTTTGCACGAACAGACCCACGATGCAAACACACACACACATTACAGTCCCATGGAAACACACACCGCACTCTCAACATGAACTTACACACACTGCAGCAATCTGGACCACACTTATACACAGTACCTACCGGGACCGCAGCACTGGCGGCGATAACTAAATGTCCCTTGACATTGTGATAATATTACTCGCAGTTATACTGTTTAGGTACTGTGATCTTTCAGACTTTCAGCCTTGTGATTACACGTGTCAGTATGTAAAGCATTCAGTAGTTGGCAGTATCCTATTCATTTGTACCTCCATGGCTGTGTCCATGTCGTTAACTTGTTTTTATATTCGCAGATATATGTATTTTCGTATATGACATACATCTCTCTATCACCCTTTCTATACCTATTTTATATATATATATATATATATATATATATATATATATATATATATATATATATATAGACAGGGAGAAGGAGAGAGAGTGTACACACCTTTCGTTGGGTACACGGCAGTGTATTCTGTTTGCTGAACCCTGCACATTTGTGTTCTGTCACAATACACACCTGCCGTTGGTACGTCTCGGGTAGCTTGGTGGTTGGTGAGTGTGTACATGTTTGCGTGTTCTACTCCTGCCAGTGGTTGTTTTATCTCTCAGAGCAGGCACTGTTAGTACATGACTGAATAATGCTGGTTTCACCTGTTCTGGACATCCTTGACCGTGATCTGCGCGGAATTCTGCTAAGCTTAAACCTGTTTTGTGCATATCCATGTAGTCCTGTTTAAACAACGCTTACCGTCACTTGCCGCCACATTAACCCGCTAACATGTGCTTACATGTGCTCTAATGACCTACATCCAACATCCATTATTCGTGCCATCGGGATTACGTTACGGACCTTGCATGACATGGAACCGGGTGCATACACGACACAGTCAGTGGCTTTACCACTTGGTTATCTGTTGTTTGTACAGGTGTTAATGGTGTTTTGTATGTGGACTGTACTACAGCTGTTCCTCCATACTGCAGTCAAATGTGTAACTCAGTTTGTTTACATATGGATGAAACCACTACATGGTATGCCCAAGTGATGTTTAATGGATGTGCTCCAGCATTGGGAATCTATGTCAGAGTGAGCCACACACTGTCATGTTCTACACCTTGACACAACCATAACTGGAGAATGCTGGGGTGGCGGATACCTGTCATGGGTACTCCCCATGCTTTGGAACTACATCCCTACTTACATTATATGGAGGCCCTCATTCACACACTGGGGAATTTATGCAGAGTAGGTGGGGAACAGTGGTTACACACGTGGATCTGGATATTGGCTCTGCTCCACAGAGGGGCGGTTGGTTGACCGATGGGGTGGCAATAGCAGACAAATTTTGCCTAGGCTGCTGCATAGCCTCTGACAATCGGGCATGTACCTATCAATGTACCTAGGCACCTATACATACAGTATCAACATATGCTGTTTGCTTCGTTTACTGTTCAGGTGTTGACTTTCCTTGTTCCAATAGCTGTAGTGTGTGCAATAGTTGAGGACTGCCTATGTAGGATTCACACAGTAGGCCACCTATACATTACAATTTGCAGGTGGTCATATGTGTGTGCCATCCATTTTACTGTGTGTGCAGGTGGAGAAGTGTGTCAGTCCATAGGGGCCTACACTGTCAGTGTATGTGCTATACATTTCCTCTTTGCCAAGGCATGGGCATATTGGGCATGCCTCCATCTGCCTACTGGGGCTGGCACAGGTTGTTCGTGGTCTGAATCCCTCTGTGCCTGTGATGGCCTTGGTAATTGCGGTGGGCTGTGAGGGCCTTCACCATTATGTCTCTGCTGCAGCTGTTTCCGCAGGATCATATTATGTAGCATGGCACATACTATGAAGATGTGGGCACACATGCCAGGAGAGTACTGCAAGGCTCCACCAGATATGTCCAAGCAACGGAACTGTGATTTCAGCATCCCAAACACATGCTCTATGATGATTCTGGTTTGTGCGTGTGCCTCATTATGGCGTTCTTGCATGGATGTGTGTGCATTTCTGATGGGTGTCATCATCCACGGCTCCAGTGCATAGCCAGCATCCCCCACAAGGTGGCCATATGGGATGTCCCCCCTGACAAATACCTGATACAGCTGTGAGGCATGCCAGATGTGGGAGTCATGGTAGCTTCCAGGGCTGCCAGCACACACATCCGTGATAATGCCCTGGGCATTGCACATGACCTGGCAGTTGATGGAGTGGTATCCCTTGCAGTTTATGTAGCACCTACCATGGTCTCCGGGTGGTGACTTGATATGTATGTGCATGCAGTCTATTGCACCCAGTACCTCTGGGTAGTGTGCCACATGGTGGAAGAGATGCATATTGCTGGCCAACTCCTCCTGAGTTCGGGGGAAGTATATATGCTCACCGGCATGTGGTAACATGGCATCCAGGAACTGGTGGAGTACCTTGGATGCTGATGCCTGTGAGATCCCCATAATATCTCCAGTTGGCCTTTTACAGGTACCTGTGGCTAGTATTCTCAGGCTTACACATACCTTCGTGTCCACTGGGATGGGTTCCCCTCTGTTGTTTCTGGCTCTCAGGCATGGCCAGCACAGCTCAACTATTTGCTGTATGATGCCCCTGTCCACCCTGTAATGCTCTACTATCTCCAGATCATGTAGCCCCTGGTAGGTTACCCTTGGTTTGAACACTCTTCTCCTCCACCGGGGCCTGAGGTGGTTGTGAGCATCATCCTCCACAACACCTTCAGTCTCCAACACATGCTGATGAATCACAGCTATGACAGCTCCCAACATGTACATTGTAAAAGTTCCCCATCTGTTTACACTGATGGTGCAGTGTTTGGGAATACACAAGTGTGTGTGAGGTGCCTTCACACTTTATACTATTGTGCTTTGAACACTGATGATGTCATAGGGTATGTATGTACATTAGGAGCTGCAGGGTATCTTGTGTTTTACCATGGATACTGCTATTGTGCTGCCTTTGGTGTTACATTACATTTAGCTGCCGTGGATTACCTCTTTCCCTTGCCTCCACTTTTCTTAATGATTCCCATCCCATTGTCTGGCATGCATCCAGCAGCCTGCTTTCTTGTTTTGTACTTTCCCGAACCAGGATTGTCTTGCCAAATGTGTTCTATTGCCAGTCTACTGCAGGTTCGCTTTGCTCGGCGGTTGCAGTTCTCTTTTCTTTGCAATCCGACACCTCCCCTATCCTATTCTGCAGGTTGCTGCTAGCAGCCTTGTTAGCTGGCGTCAATTGGCCACTGTGAGTTAATAGGTGTTAATTGCTCGGTTGTACTCCAATTACCCTACTGTAGCATTTCCTTATTGTCTTCCCCTAAACTTCCTTTTTGGGCTGTAGTGCGTGGCACGTGTGTCCGCTTACCGGGATTCGGGCATGTTTTCATCCACGTACACATGCGCTTTCAGGCACCATGTGTGCTCTCAGCTGAGCAAAGCTATACCTACATCCACGCCCCTGTCCTGTGGCTTTACTTAGCAATGGGCAGCCCGGATTTGCATTGCTCCAATGTACTTACAGCTGCGGTGGTACATCCCACTGCTGATGTCATGTATTCCTACAGACCACTCCTCAGTGTTGTAGCACTGCTCTGTATTGTACATCCTTAGGCAGGCGGGACATTTGCGATTCACTATTACTTGCCTCATTTGCATGGCATTGACTACTAATTCATAGTTACCACACCGAACAATGTCACAGGCCCTTAGCAACCCTTACAGATTGGTTGTGATGTAGCATGCATACTATTGACTGTTATGGTGGAATCATGATTTTTGTTACATTGCTATTTTATGACATTTGTATATATTTTCCTTGTGTTCCCGTTTGCACACACATGCCCTACGGTTGTCCTTTGCATTACTGTGGCCATGACATTAATTGTTATTTTGTATGTATTGTGCATCTTTTCTTGTGCCATTAGCTGTATATTTAGCAATTGGCATATGTTAGCTTTGTTATACATGAGTCTGGTCTGCTTCCGTGGCTAAGATGTTCTGTTTGTCAACATGTAAACCATTTTTTTTGGTTTACATTTCTGTAGGCTTACGCTACGCCTATGCCACTTCATGAATCACTATGTACCTTCATTTGCATGCTGCAGTACGGCGCATGGGGTGATTTGCATACCTACGCCGGGAGCTGCACAGATCTGGCGTACGCCGGTAGTGCATGTGGAATTGGATCGTTCCTGAATCGCTCGGCAGCCATATTTCGCATTATACCGCCTACGCTACGCCTGTGCCTGGTGCAAGCTTCATGAATCCCGGGGCATATCATACCTTAACCTTTTATAAAAGCTTGCAATGACTCCTTTCTACACTCTTAATGTGTGTTTACTCTACTAGCCACTGATGAATGTAATCAATTGACTGAACAAAATGTCCTTTCAACTGTATTGTGTATTGTAACACACTGTGCTCCTTATAGTATAGTTACTTTTTGCTCTTTTCTTGGCCTTGAAACTGTACTTTATTAACTATTGACTCTGTACTGTATTTTATTAACATGTGTATTGTATTTACTGTCTTTGCTGTACTAATCTTTGTAGACCTTTTCTCCCCAGCCTCCACTGAAAATGGGATCCATGCCCAGTTGGACTTTCCAGATAAACAAATGTAAAATAAATAAATAAATATAGATCCAGTTAAGTATGTGTCTTATGTAATTGTGAAGGCCATGCAAGTCTAGATAGCAGAATTTTACTCACAGCGATATAGTACATAGTATGCTCTCAGTCATACATCTGATAATTAATCTAATAATACATAAATAAATAAATAAATGCATAAACACAATAATAGTGTTTCACCCCTCATACATATAATTCATATCTGCTCCACTATCTAAAGTGTTATAAGTGAGAGTGAATATAATGGGAAGTGGAACAACATAAAACGTGCATTGAATATCCTGTGTTAGAACTGAGAACCATGTGTATGGCAGTCCTACACTTACACCTGTTGCCACAATAATGTTGAAATAACACTTGTCTATTTTTCAGTTCATTGTTATTAACTGCAGTGTCACCCAGGGCTGCCTGTATTCCAGCCCTGCAATTACACCTGTTGCCACAGAACTAGTTACATGACATTTCCTAATTCCCTAATCATTCTTGAGGTCTCTGTGTTAACCATTGCACAATGCCACTTAGCGTGTTTATGTGGTGCTACACAGAATTAATTGGATGTATTTGGTTTCAATTATTGGTTGTCTGAGTCCTGTCTGTAGGTGTTCAATGGCAGCAGCAGTTGGGTAACTTTGCTAACCACCATGCAATGCTGAAAGCCAGTTGCGTGGTGGAAAACCAAAATTGCAACAATGTCTTATTTTTTACCTTTGCCCTTTTACGGATGCCTTGTTTGCATGTGTTCTGCAGGTGTTCTGTCTGCTTCCTGGGTAGGCCAGTAGTCCAGTTTGCACACTGCCAAGCTTCACACAAACAAGATGAGCCCAGCCAAACCTGGAAGTCATTTTTTCTGCATTTCCCATGAGGGAAAAGTAGTTGAAATGAGAAAAAGCCATCTTTGACATGCATACTACAAGATGCGAATGCACTTGCAATATTTCTACGTGGCTCTGGATTCCAACTGTCACTCCTATGAACCTTCAGAATACAATAAGTTTGCCTTAGCCATCTTTGCCACACAAACACCTTTGCAGCAAGAAACTGAAATCATTCTGCATACAACCAATTGCAACATCATCTACAGTAATATGGAACCATATAACAGTTATTTGTACATTTTTTAATTTTGGATGCAGTGCACTGAGTGATCACACAATCAGTTATGAGTATTGCTTGCAAGTATGCAGCTATGTCTTCCCTCTGTGCTTGCTGCTCATTTTTCTCTTATCTGATCAATAATTTGAGACATGCAGTCTGTAAGCCATTCTATATCATTGTCCTTAAAATATGTGAGGATATTAAATGGCAATAATATAATATGCAGTTGCCAACAAATGAAGGGGAGTTTGGATGTGAATGAAAAGAACCTGTGACTTGTGAACTGCTTACTTACATTTCCAACCTTGACAAAATTACATCTAGCACTTTGAAGGTCTAACCTGATACACCCACTGGATGTAGGGCAGTCTGCATTGCTGTTGTGTTTTTCTTCTCCCTACCAGTAATCATTCACAGTTGCAATCCATTAAAATCAAACACTGAGGTAGTGCCTACAATATGTTTACATCCGATACACGGAGCCAAGTATTCAGCAATTCTAATCAGTTCACATCTCCTCTGCATCTTCACCATGCTGATAGCTCTGAATCTACACCATTAAAAGGTAAACATGAAGCTAGGGAAACCGAAGGTGAAAAGATTTGTTTATGTGGCGAATACAGAAAAGAGGCTATTACTTTAGGATATATCTGCACAGGAGATTACTGAACTTGAGAAGGTATGCATGCATTTTGTAAGCTATATACTGCATGTGCTGAAATGCAATTAAGAAAAATCTGTTTAATAGTTTTATATATATATATATATATATATATATATATATATATATATATATATATATATATATATATATATATATATATATATATATATATATATATATATACACATATTGATTAGCTACACTTTTATCCGTATGCATTAGTTAGAAGTGTACTGATGGTATATGCATGTTTCTTAGAGTATTTCACAGGTATACATGAGTGGCAATATCTTAAAATAAAATGTTCTGTGTTAAAACTGGAGACATGTTTCAGGGACATTTAATTTGATAGCACTTTTAGCATTTCAAAGATGGTCTGTTAGCAAACTGTGTCATTTGCCTGGTCCTTTGGGGGTGAGAACCAAAGCTGCATTTCTATTATGGCACAAACAAGGATATGCTGCTATTGTTGCACTCCTTTTTTGCATCCAGCCTATTGTTCATATTTCAAATCTCTAGACTGTTTTGTTTCTCTAGAGGGTAATACTGAAATGCTACCTTTTCTGTTTTATATGGGAACAGTTATTTTGTAGTTATGTGATAGTTATGTGTATTATCCTTATTTTGTCTTTTCAGGACACTCCTTGACTATGGCACCCAGGTGCCTTAATTCCTGAAAATGACCCTTCACTAACCATGAGAATCAGGTCATTGTGGCAGCTTTTAGGTGACATAACGCCTTCCTGCTTAAGAGGGGGGACGTAGAGATATGTCAGTCAGAATGCAAATTTCACAGCATATAGATGCAGCTGTTAATGCAGTAGGTATCCACAGCAGGACATATGATCAGGTGTGCCATAGGGCCACTGACATGATGTATGGAGGAGGGCAGCTGCAGTGGCCCATGATTAGATGGGTACTGGGGGGCCTGCTACACAACCACCACTAACAGCAAATGAAGAGCTCCCGTCCACTGTCTAGGATCCAGACATCTCCCAGGAAAGTGCAAAATAGCATGGCCTTGACATTGGTGCTACTGTTTCAGGGACAGCAAGCATCTCCCAGTAGTAGTAGAAGCTTCCAGGAAGGATTTTGCATCTCAGTTGTTAAATAGTGTTGTATAGTAAAACAATTTAAATCAATACATTAGTTCTGTTTCACAAGATTTTTTTTTTGGGGGGGGGGGGATTGAAGATTGCTACAGTTAACAACACATTCTGATTGATTACACATGGGCTTAGTTGGACTTGTCATCCAAGTTCTTGTTGAAAGTATAGTTAATGGACATATAAAGGGGAAGAAGTATTACCCCCTGTGTTACTGTTAATTGTGATGATGCTGTCCTTACCATTTGTGTAACTTCTTCTAGGACCATCCAGCAAATGGAGCATACCATCATCTGCACATGGTAAACTAAACATTTTTATGTCAGTACTGGTGAGCAATTCAAAGAAATATTTTAGTGTGTGATGTTGATGTCAAGACTGTAGTATGTATTGCTGTACTGTCTAATAGTGGTACCACTGTAATTTATTTAGCATATATTGGACTGTAGTAGTGTGGTTATTAAATGCTCCTGTGCTTATTGCTTATTATTACAGGTGATCCTGACAGTGAAAGTGTGGGACTTCAACCACCTGGTTTCATAGTATCGAAAGACTCTGATGGTGATGTTGGCCAAACAGAAGCACAGTCAAGGGGTGCAGAGGTTGAAGCTGACACTAAGGTTGACATACAGCCATCCCCTGAACTTCCATCGAACACAGCCAGTACACCTATGCCTACCCAATCCAGTGTGCCCTCAGATATTGGAGAGGTAGAGGGTGAAACAATTAATCAGAGGAAACTGTAGCTTAAGTGCCTGTTGACTCTGGCCATAGCCAAAGTGTGGGCAAGATGCCATGTAGGAGGGTTGTTATGTGTGCTCAGAGGAGACCTGCTGTCCATCCTCTACCTGATACAGGTGTCTCTTCCCATGCCACTCAATGTATGCTTAGGGCCATCATGGAGGCATAGGCACATTCCTATAGGTGATCCAGAGAAATGCTTAGGGTTATAGATGTGGCACAGGCTTACATGTGTGACTGTCTTCATCATGTTGCCGATTCAATGGATCAGATGAATGACACATTGGAACGTATGGTGTCTGTGATGGAACGCCTGCTGGGAGGGGGAATGGCATCCTCACAGGTGTAGGTCAGCTGCATCATCTGCTGTTAGCCAGCATGGCCATGCCTAGTCATGCTCCCATAGTGGCAGTACTTTCACTGCTCTGTCAGTGGATGAGCTGTGCAAAGCCAGATGTGGCAGGCGATGGGGTCAACATCCTGGGCATCCTCATGATGGGAGCTCATCCAGCAGAATTCAGTCACATTCACGTAGCAGCAGTGGATCTGACTATGGGCTTGGACATGCCTGTGTAACTCCTGGCAAAGTCAGTTCTCATGGTCAGGTACGACAAAGATAAAATGACACCTCTATCATGCATGGCTCACATCTGTATGACATACCAAGAAATAGAGCTACCACAGAGTTTGCCTGTGTTCCTGCAGACACTCACACCAATTTCACCTGAAGGACCCATACACACACACACAACAGTTACATGTTTCAGCCGTGAAGCTTAAAACTCATTTTGTCTCACTGGCCATTTGTTGCTTTATCCAAATGTCTACCTACTTCTCATTCTTACTCACACACACTCACTGACCTTTTGTGTCAGCCTAGGCTTCCTGCTCCCCCTCCAACATAACACCCTATGCAAGTGATGATAACTGTGCCATATCCATGGTTTGTATTTTTTGGATTCAGGGATATGTGATCTTTGTGTGTGATGCTCAGGATGCGTAGCTGACTTAGTGCTTAGTATATCTGCATTTGTGATGGTGAATTGGTAATTGTACCTTTTGACTTAAATTTGTCTTAGAAAGTTACACAGTTGATAGTATCAAAATATTTCCATCTTTATTGTTAATGATCTTGAGGGGGCTTGTGAAGTCTGAAACTGAAATGTGTACCATTACTTTCTAACTTCTTTAATGATTTTCAGTAGAAATTGATGGTCCTAAACTAAGGGCATGCAGTGACCGTCACTACTTCTGAGAGGTATGACTGTGTGAATCTTTGATACCAGAGGCTTACTACTTAATAATGGACACATATAAGTCAAATATGTCTCTGCTGTCACATGTTAAGGTCATTTCTGTACAAATCTCCCAACTTTTACTTACTTACATTAGCAAGTAACAACTTGCAAGGATATGCCAGTCATTCTTATTATTACACAATACACTCAAAGTTCAACACTTACCTTGTAAATCCAGCGGTTACAACAATTTATTTCAGGGCCGACTCTGTCCGATGCAAGTAGTACACAGCCAAGTTGTGAGTTGCCAGGCATCAGTGTTACCATATGCATGTGCATAGGAGGAAGGTTTTAGGCCCTTAGGTGGTGAGTGAGTGTGCTTCTAGCCAATGAGAGGGCATATAGAGCATACCTATATATGTCTACATCTACAGTAGCTGGTGGTTCCCCCTCTGACTCCTCGCCTGTGTGTGGCTATGGTGACCTTGGCATTGGTTATGGGATGTGTGCTCCCTCCCCTTGTTGATCCTGATGAATCTTTTTTCTCAGGATTATGTTGTGTAGCATGACACATACTGTGAATAATTCTGTAGATGCCCATGGATTGTACTGCAAGGCTCCCTTAGATGTATCTAGGCACTGGAACAATGACTTCAGCAGCCCAAACACATGATCTATGATATTTCTGGTTTGAGCATGTGCCTTATTATGGGGTTCTTCAGCAGGTGTGTGTGTACATTTGTGATGGGTCTCATCATCCATGGTTCCAGTGGATAACCTGCATCAGTAAATGACCCTGTGGGATATCCCCCCTAGTGAACATATGGTATATTTGGGAGGAGTGCCAGATATGTGAGTAGTGGTAACTGTCTGGGTTGCCAGCACACATGTTCAAGATGATTAATTTGGCATTACACATCAATTGGCAGTTAACAGAGTGGAAGCACTTTCTATTAATGTAGAGCCTTCCCTGTTCCCCAGGCAGACCTCCCAACCATTCCGAATTACTCGGTTTTTACCAAGTTTTGGGGTCCAAATGAAGGGGTGCCACGATTCCCGAGTGGCACCCCTTCATTTCCGATTTTTCTTTTCTTTTTTTAAAGTTTCGCGCTGTTGGAGCTGACGTCATCATGTGCGCAATGACGTCAGCGCCGTCAGGCTACCAGCCAGTCGGAATTGAGCTTGCATCATCATTTCCGGCTTTCTGGCGGTTAACTTTTAACCGTGAAGCAGATACAGGTAAATGGATCTTATGGATGGCAGCAGTATGGCGAACAGGGGCCGGGATTAATGTCGGAGACAAAGCTGATACAGAGGGCCGGGATTAATGGCGACGGCAAAGCTGATGGATGCAGGTAAATGGATGTGGTGAGTGGAGCCGGGATGAAGGCACTGGCAGCCTTGAAATGGATGAAAGCAGCATGGAGCAGCTGGGATTAATGGCGGCATGAAGAGTGGAGAGCTTAGCCAGCACTACTCACTCAGGGTAAGTGGAAGCTTTTCGTGTTGCGTTACTCAGGGGATCTAGGTGGCTTAATTGCTCTGCATTTTCACTACTTAAGTTGGAATCCAGATGTCGACTGATTCTAGAATTAATTTAGAGGTTCTTATTTTATACACTGTAGTCTATCCAGATTACTGTCTGTGGTCTGCAACATTGATGGGCTTAAATGATAATAATAAATCAGGCCAAAACATCTGCTACGACTATGACGGGTCCACTGCTGCTAACGCAAAATTAAATCCAAATGTCGAAGACACACTTGAAAAGGAACATTATCAGCTATAACCACTTCACATGAATGTCTTATAATAGTTATGAAACAAGTGAACCTAGTCGGACATTCCCGGTCAACAAATGTTAAATAAAATAAAATAAATAAAAATAAAATAAAAATAAAAAGTCCTTTTTTAAGAAATGTGATGTATTTTTGAGTCTTTCTGTGGATCACATTGGGGATTTGCAATGCAATAATGCTGTTGCTAATGGTGCACCTTTATCAGTTAAGATCTAGTTACCTTTCAACTCAAAATCTAAACTGCAGATTATCAAAATGATAGAAAACAACTTTCTCAGCCTTGCAGAATTTATGATAACGGTCATTAGACCATAATGTGTTTAATCAGTTCCATTATCTGTGCGCATTTTCTTAAGTGAGAGAAATAAACATATAATCAAAAAAGAATACAATGTGTTTTATTGGTATGACAAAAGCAGGTTTATAGGTTTCCTGCTCAGACTATTGGATGTAAGTAACTAAAAGTTCTGTAACATGCAGAGTATGATGGATTTCCTTATTACAATAGACCTGTGACTACTTTCTGAAAGTAATTGGATTTAAGTTTTTAAAGAATCAGTTCTTCTGGCTCTGGTGCCTTTTTTGGGGACAGTATTGGATGTGTTAGTTTAGCTATATCCTGAGTCTTAGTGTGCAAGAAGAGGTCATCATGTGAACAGATTTTAGTTGCTTAGAGTACAGTTTACTTACCAGTTTATTCATCTGACTTCCAGAAAAAAATGGCATTTTGTTTTAATAAAGGGAGTCTGTAAAGTGATATGCATATTCTATGTGTTTCAAAAGATTTAAGGATTTAAACTATAATCTGTTCTGCTCCCCTCCAGATCTCCATCTCAGAGATCCTCTTTGCACTTAGGATGAACCTCTTCCTAAGAATCAAACTTCCTGACTGTCTACTTCCTGGTCATATGTGTGTATGTGTGGTGATTCGTTAATTCTGGCCACTCTGTTATAATTATATTTGAATGTGCATTTGTAGGCACGCACAAGCTTGGTAGCTTGCTTGCATCATGTGGTGTGTCCCACTTTGTATTAATCTAGTAGGCAGTGTGAGTGGTTAGGTTAAGTTATATTTCGTCTTAGCAGATTCCTCCATGTGATTAATATTGAAAGTGCAGCTTGGTTGGTCTTAGATTCACTTGTGTATTACGATTTAATTGCTTGCTTGCATGTGGTGTCTCACCTTGTATTAATCTAGGCAGAGTGAGTGGTTACTAAGGCTAAGTTATATTTTGTCTTAGCAGATTCCCTCTGTGTCCCACACAGAGATAAGAAAAAGACTTCTCTAATAGGCAACAGTACTTCATTAATCCTGGCTGCTGCAGCGTGATCAATATTGAAGGTGCAGCTTGGTTGGACTTAGATTCGCTTTTGTATTAGGCAGTTACAGTAAGTAATACACAAGTGACTCATGGAGATCTGCACTCAATCTGGCAGCTAACAGCTCATAGATTCCTCTGTGACTGACTGGTTATATTTGGTGGTATCTCATTATACTATGAGATTCCTGTCTTAGCAAAGACTGTGACTGAAGAGTGTGTGATGCAGCTCAGACATTATATTAATCTAGGCAGATAACAGCTCACAAATTCCTATTTAGTATCTCATTATACTTGTCTTATAGCCCCTGCAGCTCAGGGATTGACAGGAGGTGTGTGTGTGTGTGTGTGTGTGTGTGTGTGTGTGTGTGTGTGTGTGTGTGTGTGTGTGTGTGTGTGTAAATAGACTTTTATGATGGAAAAGTTCTGAATTGGGCAGTTTTTTATTACTGGTTCATGCATTTTGTTTCATTACCTACTGAAAAAATGTTCAAACAAATTTAAAATGTGCTCTAACAAGTGTGCTGTATTATACAAAGAATATAATTTACTAAAGCCATGTATGTTTCTTGTTTTGTGTGCAAGGGGCCAGTGATTTGAAAACAACCCAAAAGGTAATCTTTATCCACCACTGGCCAGATGTATTTTCTTTGGATGTGGTGCATGTTTCAATGCTATTTTAATGAATGTGAGTTTCAAGGGTAGAGAAGTTTTAATGCCAAATCTATTTTCATTGTGAGACAGTTTAATAGGTGTCTATTGGTGTTTGTCCATTGTGCTGTAAAGTGTAAAAATTAAAACCCAAATAATCATTGTAGTAAAGCAGTATGCACACATTAGTGTTTATGGTAAATGGGGCAAAATAGCCAGGTAAAGGGACATTGGGAATGGCTGCAGGGTGACTCTGGTGCCATATTTTGTTTGCCTGTTCTTCAATTTGCACGAAAGTTGGTATCCCACAATTCCACGGGAGTGGGCGGGGCTACATAATTATGTATGCACATTTTATGTTAAACAGCGTACAGATTTGTACCTATTTTTCATGGGCCTTGTCCAGATTTTTGATGTTTCAAGGTTGAGAGGTATGTCCCCAGGTGATGTCTTAATTTCTACATGTGTGCAATCTATGGCACCCAGTACATCAGGGCAGTGTGCTACAGGGTGGAACTCCTGCATATTTCTGGCCTTATTCTCAGGAGTACAGGAAAAATATATGTGGTCACTAGCATGTTGTAGCATAGCATTCAGGAATTGATGGAGGATCCTGGATGCTGATGCCTGTGACACCCCCAGCATACCCCCATTGGTCTCTGAAAGGTATCTGTAGCTAAAATTCTAAGTGCTTCACATACCTTTGTCTCCACTGGGATGTGCTCCCCTTGGTTTGTCCTGGTTCTCAGTTGTGGACAACAGAGGTTGCAGAATTCCTGCAGTGTGTCTCTATCCACCCTGTATAGCTCTACAATTTCCACATCATGCAGATTGTGATAAGTTGCCTGGGGTCTGAAAACTCTTCTCTTTCTTGGTCTTGTTCTATTAGCAGCAGCAGCAGCATAGACATCAGCCCGTTGCATATACACATGAAGTAAGCAACAGCAGCCCCTAACATTGTTTCTGTGTAGACTCCTTTCCGTGGCTGTATTCCAATAAGATTTGGAATTCACAGGGAAAACCAGCACAGAGCCTACATGGTTGCTTTATAGCTTTTTGAATAGCTCCTTCATCTTGGATTGGTTGATTAGCAAACAATTCAGCTGCTTATGTGGTAATTTGCATGCCACAGTGTTTACCTTGTTTGTGCGGCTGTGTGCAGCTCCACACACCATGCAGAGAAGCATATTCAATCCAAACGTGCACTACCGTGTGCATGGCCATGTAGGCTTTATTGAATTTGGCCAAAGGTTTTATAACATAAATATGCTAACATGTTTAAAATGTATTTGCACCTCTTTAAAATAACTTAAATGTGCTTTAAACACTTATGGATTGGGCGAGTGTTCATATATCCAAACCGGAATGATGGAAATCAAATAAATGAACAAAAACAAGACCGAACAAGGTATTTCAGAAAAGTCGACATCTCAGAAATGTTGACTTTACGGAAAATATCACACTTCCGGTCATGAGCAACAAACCTGCACCCCCTATGTGGGGGGGGGCTGCACACCCACCCCCTGCTACTTATATATACAAACTCCGAGATTGCACTACAGTGAGGGAAAGGGTACATTTCCTGATCCCCACTATACTCTGATCTGCATTCAAAATTTATTTATTTTATTTATTGCCGTTGGTTTACCAGGATAGTCCTTCCATTCCTCCGGGACAAGGAAAATGTTGCTAGTGTGCATTCGCTGCTGTGAGTTCAACATTTTTTTTTTTTTTTTTTTTGCTATTTGCAAAGGTCGAATTAGGGCTTTCCAATTTGGGCGAAGTTTGATCACCCTTTTGATAGCAAACCTATATATGTGTGTGTGTGTGTGTGTGTGCGTGTGTGTGTGTGTATATATATATATATATATATATATATATATATATATATATATATATATAATTTTTTATTTTTCTTTTTTAATTATTCAGTAAGCAAAATAAAAACTAGAATGGACAGCAGATGCAGGGTGGTATCCAACGAGACGGAGCCCGAATAATGAAAAAATTCTTTACTCAATCCAATGATCAAAATGAAGTACAAATACACATAAAGTCACAGTTTAAAAATGATAAAACAACAAGTTAAGCGCTTTAGTCAATACTCAGACTTCTTCAGAACAGTGAATTGCTGGCTGATAACTCCTTAAATACACACCCAGTCAATTAGTAATATATTACCCCACATCATTTCCTTTCAATTAAGAAACATCACAGGAAGTGTAAGGTAGTAGTGAATACTCCCCCTATTTGCAAGTACACAAAAAGTCAACTAACCAAATGTTAAATCAATAGTGTCACATGTAAAGAATGTTATAAGGCAAAAAATACCAATAACAATATAAATAAATCATAACATAAATAACTGTTTAAGTTTCAAAAGTGGTGCTATAGAAATTCTATCATTAAGACCTGGAGGGAGTATGCATTCAGTCTGATCTGCCACTTTAACTCAATGTACTCCAAATATTCCTCAACAGGTCCACCCTTTGTCCCAAATCAACTTGTTCAAGAATAAAAAAACTAAAACTGTGATTACTTTGGTCATTAATATGCCTAAATAAAGCATTCTTCATATTTTTCTGCTTGATGTCATATAAATGTTGGTAGACTCTAAGTCTAAAAGCATTTTTTGTTTTCCCCACATAATAACCTTGGCAGTTTTACATACTGCAATATAAACAACCCCCTTAGTATAGCAAAACATTTTATTTTTATTAGTAATGGATCCAAAATACTTAAGATTAAATTTGTCTGTATCCATCATGAAAGGGCACTGGGGACATCTACCACATTTATACGTGCTACCTCTAGTGAGATTAGGTTTGCCTTTTTCAAGTAGTCCTTTTATTGATGTACTCTTTTTATAAACTATAGTGGGTCTCTTACCTATCTTGTCCAAGACCCCAATATCATTATCAAAAACCTTCCAATATTTATGTATTATGTATTTGATTTCTTCAAAATCTGCAGAATATGTGAGTGTCAGTGCATGTGTAAAAATAGTATTATTGTGCCTCACATTGTTGTGGTCATCCCTATTGCCCAATAGGGCTCTAAAGTGTCCACTGGTCCTCTTATTTATAACTTCCTGAATGATGTTTGATAGAAAAGGCTCTGGATAACCTCTTCTCTGAAACATATTGGACAAATTGTCACATTCCTTGGTAAAGTCATAAATGTCAGACACCATCCTGGCCAATCTAACACATTGCCCCTTGACCAGGGCCTTCTTCTGGTGCAAAGGATGTGCACTAGTAAAATGTAATAATGTGTTAGAATAGGTTGGTTTCCTATATAGTTGGGAAATAAAACAGTTGTTCACATAATCTTTCTTTATGGTAATGTCCAAATAATGAATATAATCTAGATCCCTGACCATAGTAAATCTCAAAAAACTGGTGGTACTGTTCATGTACGAAAAGAACCTATTCAAATCTTGTTCTGATTGATTCCAAAACAGGACAATATCATCAAGGTATCGCCCATACAATACCCATGAAGTGCTGAATTGAGTTAAAAATGTATTGATCTTCCCAATGTGCTAAGACAATGTTGGCAGATTGGTGCACAACATGCACCCATGGCAACTCCAAGCCTTTGTTTAAATAAATGTCCTTCAAATGTAATGAAATTATTTTCCAAAACCATCTCCATACAAGTACGGATGGTCAAGATGGTGTCATGATTCAATGACGAATTACTGCATAGAAACTCATAGAACCAGCCCAGACCTATATCATGTGGTATAACTGAAAACAGGTCACAGACGTCAATAGTCACCAGGATGAGGTTACTGTCATACATATTCTGATTGACTTTACCAAGGAAGTCCCATGAGTCCTTAATTATAGTAGTCCAATTATCAATGTATTTTGCTATACTAAATGTTTTGGAGGCTTTAGCATCTACAATGGGTCTTAAAGGTGGACTGTGTATTGATTTGTGAATTTTTGGTATTCCAAATATGGTGGGAATCCTGGGATGTTTGGTTAAAATGTAGTTGTGTGTGTCTAGTGTGATTTGTCCATTCAGTAAAAGTTGCTCCAATTCTAAGTCAATGTTACGATATGCTATGTTTAATTCATTTCGTGAGGTCTCAGTGTACACTTCACTATATAGTATGTCAAACATTCTACTATTGTAATCATTAGTGTTCATAATAACCAGACCCCCACCCTTGTCAGGTTTCATAAGTCTTATATTAGTCTGATGTAAAATTTCACTCAAAATACCCTTCTCCTCTATTTTTAAATTGTCTATGGTTGAGTTATTATGCCTATAACCCAACTGTGACTTTATGTGTATTTGTACTTCATTTTGATCATTGGATTGAGTAAAGAATTTTTTCATTATTCGGGCTCCATCTCGTTGAATACCACCCTGCATCTGCTGTTCATTCTAGCTTTTATTTTGCTTATTGAGTTTGTCAGTGTTTTGTTATGGATGCAAGTGGCCAGGTGACCAGCGTTGATGGTGCCGATTTACAAAGTGTCTTGACATCTGTGACGCTTCTTACCAAGACTGTTGCTGAACTGTCAGCCAAGGTCGATAATATTATCAGGGACAATGCTGGCTTGAGAAATAGACCTTTGGACACTTCACAGTCTAGTTCTTGCTCTTCCATTCCTCCGAGACAAGGAAATAATTGCCAGGGTAACGGGAATAAGGAAGTGACGTATTCCACTACCATTGGTGCGTCTGGCACTCAAGGCTTGAATATGCATGAGCCTCGTGAAGCGGACTATGTTAACATTTCCATAGAACATTGGTTAAAAACTGATCTCGGTTTAAATTGTAGGAACGAGAATGTGAATTCTGACCTGGGTACACTAGATCAACAAATCCACGTTTAAAACTTTGTTATTCAAATATAAGAAAATTCAGTTAGAAAATGAGTACCTAACTGAATGTATTAAGAGGGAGCAAGTCCCTAAAGGACTACGAATGTGGAAATATCCAACCAGTTTGGAAAAGGATTCACATCTTTACAAAGAACTTTTGGGATTTTTTAACAGACAAGGCTGTGAATTGTTATGTATTCTTATTGTGGATAACAATAAGAAAATGGCACTATTATTAAGGGAAATTAATCAGGTAGATGTCAACATTAAAAATGACTTATTGTTTGAATCTAAGAAAAATGTTTTTAATGCTGTGTTTGATACTGTCTATAACGAACTCAGTGATTTAAAAGGGAGAAAGGAAAGGAAGTTATGTAGGGACAAAATGGATTATGAGAAGGGTGTGGCTTATCCAGACCCCCCCAAGAGGGCAATTTAATCAAATGACTGGTAATCACAGTACTTATACGTTAGGACAAGCTTGTGAGACACAAGATGATAAGGAAGGAGAGGAAATCCCTTTAGAACAAGCCCCCCTCAGGAGATCGGGGAGGCTAATCAACCAAAGACAGATGAGGTCGAATTATTACAGTCCTCCATCTGCACCACGGAGGGGGAGGGGGGATGGAACAACTACCGGAGATAAGCAGCCCATCGCATACTGAGACTGAGAATGTGATTCTTTCAATTGTGACTAATGATTTGGGTGACTTCAGTATTTATAATTACAGTGGTCTTACTGTCACTAGGGAATGGGCCGATTTTCTATCCAAAGGTATGAATTTTGTGCCTACTAGCAAGGGCAACATAGTAGATGTTATGGTGCAGTTAAAACTATTTACAAGGAAATTAAATATAGCTTTATTTTTTCCTGATAGTAATTTTACTTGTAGCTCAAACCTTAGGAGACCAAGTACCTTTCAACCTCCCAATCACCCTTTGGTACAAATATTTGAGGTTCTATGTGAAAACAACATTAGAACACGATTGGGTTATAGGCATAATGACTCACCCATAGACAATTTAAAAATAGAGGAGAAGGGTATTTTGAGTGAAATTTTACATCAGACTAATATAAGACTTATGAAACCAGACAAGGGTGGGGGTCTGGTTATTATGAACACTGATGATTACAATAGTAGAATGTTTGACATACTATATAGTGAAGTGTACACTGAGACCTCACGAAATGAATTAAACATAGCATATTGTAACATTGACTTAGAATTGGAGCAACTTTTACTGAATGGACAAATCACACTAGACACACACAACTACATTTTAACCAAACATCCCAGGATTCCCACCATATTTGGAATACCAAAAATTCATAAATCAATACACAGTCCACCTTTAAGACCCATTGTAGATGCTAAAGCCTCCAAAACATTTAGTATAGCAAAATACATTGACAGTATGACTAAGGGGGTCCTTGATAATCGGACTACTATAATTAAGGACTCATGGGACTTCCTTGGTAAAGTCAATCAGAATATGTATGACAGTAACCTCATCCTGGTGACTATTGATGTCTGTGACCTGTTTTCAGTTATACCACATGATATAGGTCTGGGCTGGTTCTATGAGTTTCTATGCGGTAATTCGTCATTGAATCATGACACCATCTTGACCATCCGTACTTCTATGGAGATAATTTCATTACATTTGAAGGACATTTATTTAAACAAAGGCTTGGAGTTGCCATGGGTGCATGTTGTGCACCAATCTTCGCCAACATTGTCTTAGCACATTGGGAAGATCAATACATTTTTAACTCCGAATTCAGGACTTCATGGGTATTGTATGGGCGATACCTTGATGATATTGTCCTGTTTTGGAATCATTTAGAACAAGATTTGAATAGGTTCTTTTTGTACATGAACAGTACCACCAGTTTTTTGAGATTTACTATGGTCAAGGATCTAGATTATATTCATTATTTGGACATTACCATAAAGAAAGATTATGTGAACAACTGTTTTATTTCCCAACTATATAGGAAACCAACCTATTCTAACACATTATTACATTTTACTAGTGCACATCCTTTGCACCAGAAGAAGGCCCTGGTCAAGGGCCAATGTGTTAGATTGGCCAGGATGGTGTCTGACATTTATGACTTTACCAAGGAATGTGACAATTTGTCCAATATGTTTCAGAGAAGAGGTTATCCAGAGCCTTTTCTATCAAACATCATTCAGGAAGTTATAAATAAGAGGACCAGTGGACACTTTAGAGCCCTATTGGGCAATAGGGATGGCCACAATAATGTGAGGCACAATAATACTATTTTTACACATGCATTGACACTCACATATTCTGCAGATTTTGAAGAAATCAAATACATAATACATAAATATTGGAAGGTTTTTGATAATTATATTGGGGTCTTGGACAAGATAGGTAAGAGACCCACTATAGTTTATAAAAAGAGTACATCAATAAAAGGACTACTTGAAAAAGGCAAAACTAATCTCACTAGAGGTGGCACGTATAAATGTGGTAGATGTCCCCAGTGCCCTTTCATGATGGATACAGACAAATTTAATCTTAAGTATTTTGGATCCATTACTAATAAAAAGAAAATGTTTTGCTATACTAAGGGGGTTGTTTATATTGCAGTATGTACAAACTGCCAAGGTTATTATGTGGGGAAAACAAAAAATGCTTTTAGACTTAGAGTCTACCAACATTTATATGACATCAAGCAGAAAAATATGAAGAATGCATTATTTAGGCATATTAATGACCAAAGTAATCACAGTTTTAGTTTTTTTATTCTTGAACAAGTTGATTTGGGACAAAGGGGCGGACCTGTTGAGGAATATTTGGAGTACATTGAGTTAAAGTGGCAGATCAGACTGAATGCATACTCCCCTCCAGGTCTTAATGATAGAATTTCTATAGCACCACTTTTGAAACTTAAACAGTTATTTATGTTATGATTTATTTATATTGTCATTGGTATTTTTGCCTTATAACATTCTTTACATGCGACACTATTGATTTAACATTTGGTTAGTTGACTTTTTGTGTACTTGCAAACAGGGGGAGTATTCACTACTACCTTACACTTCCTGTGATGTTTCTTAATTGAAAGGAAATGATGTGGGGTAATATATTACTAATTGACTGGGTGTGTATTTAAGGAGTTATCAGCCAGCAATTCACTGTTCTGAAGAAGTCTGAGTATTGACGAAAGCGCTTAACTTGTTGTTTTATCATTTTTAAACTGTGACTTTATGTGTATTTGTACTTCATTTTGATCATTGGATTGAGTAAAGAATTTTTTCATTATTCGGGCTCCATCTCGTTGGATACCACCCTGCATCTGCTGTTCATTCTTTTTTAATTATTATAATTTAATATCTAAACTTGCAGTATTCTGTCTGCCTGTAAATTTATTTAAAGAAAATCTTAATTTAAATTTTAATGTGTACATATGCCAAAACACTACCATATAAAATCTACAAACTCCATCACAAATTCATTGACCACAACCTAAGGACTCTAGATATACTGATGTTATCATTTAGTCCAGGTAGGTCTTGTGCATTTAACCTTCATTGCCCAAACAATTCCCTTGACTTCAAAATAGTCTCCCAAGGTCCACTTCTGGAGTTTCCTGCCACTTTCTTGAGAAAACTAAATAAAAACTTAATGCGTGGAAGGCAATGTTTG